>NW_027281325.1:97500-378312 GCF_046629955.1 Centroberyx affinis
CTGACACTTGTGAAAAATCCCCAGTAAGCAAAGCTCAGGATCTAACGGGAAGGTAACTCCCGTGATCTTGGTCAAGGTGTCACAGAAGTCACACCAAAAGGGCCTCACCTTTGTACAAAGCCAGGTACAAACGACCTCTATACCACATCTGAAGCACATTTCTGACAATTCAGGTTTGGATTTATGGAGTTTCTCATTCATTCATTCATTCTTAAAATACAGGTACAACTCATTTTGGTAGTTTCTTATTCCCATACTTTTCTCTTTCCCCCCTCACACAGGTAGGTCAGAGGTCAGGGGTCAGAGGTCAGGGGTCAGAGGTCACGGTCAGCTACAGAGCATCACCGGAGCTGGTCAAGGACACTTCAGCAGGGCGGAGGCTTGAACCAGGGCTTTTCCGGCTCTCCCTACTCAATACACCAAACAGAATCCAAGGTTAGGATGTTCATTCTTACACACTCTGTCAATGTGTTTAATTCTAGTTAATGACATGGGCAAATTAAACCATTCTTCATCTAACTGCCAATCTTCTGTATTCATTTCAAGGACCTATGGGTGCTATGAATTTCTTTTGGGATCCACTGGACCAGTAAAATCAAACAGGAAAGTGTTGCTCCAGCTCTTTTCTCCTCCCCTCTTGTCTTCTCTGTACTGAAGAAAACGTCATAAAAACTGACACAAATGTAAACTTCCCACTCTCTTTTCCACTTATCAGTTTCTCTCTGAAAATAAACCCCATCTGTATTATAATCGCCCCGCTGATGAACGCATTAAAGAGCCAGAGTCATAAATCTATAACAGTTAAGCAGTTTCCCTCCCCTCACCCGAGGCTCAGTCGTTCCCAGTGGTTCCCCAAACACGGTCAATCAGATAATGTTGCCTGGCAACAAATAAGTTATTTGCCAGTAAACTGGGTTTTGGCCGGTGCTGCTTAGCAACAAAATTTATTTCCAAGATTTATTTCCAAGAAGTGAAAACTGGACCGCTGGAGATTAAAAAAAAACACAAAAAAAACAGGCACCTTTGAGGATCAGTGTTGTTTGTCACTTTCTACATGTTCACAATATCATGGGTTTGAGTCTTTTAAAATGTAAAATACTGTTTACCAATCACATCAGTGGAGTTGCCAAAATTAAAAGCTTGTCCTGGTCAGTCCCGAGGCGTTAAAGCTCCCAGTTTAATAATTTTATAATGTAGTTTCCAAATCTCCTCTGTCTCTGGATCAGAATAAAGTTCCTCATGATGTTCTGCAGATAAATGTAGTTTAGTTCAAAGTTGAGCCGAATGAGCTAAAGGAATCATCTCCTCACCCTCATGCCAAATGAAACACAGGTGAAGTTTGTTAGTCCATATAACACACAGGGAGGTTGTCCAGCACAACTTGGTAGCAGCCTTCTCCAAAACAACTGAAGTCAATGGGGACCTGTTCTTTAGAGCTCCAAAACAAAAACAGCCAAACAATCACACTGTGAATAGAAAGACCTATACACCATTATTTGTTGCAAATCGATTCAAACGAGGTGAACCTGCTGAGTGGAGGCTTTCAGTTCAAATGCTGCAGACTGGACCCTGATTGGACGGATTTCAGCCATTCTTCAGTGAGGGAGCCAATCAGGAGCGAGTCCAGCTGTGATGCGTTTCCTGGAGTTTGTCTGAAACTGACCGGAAAAGTTTGAGTTTTGAAAATGCAATAACTTTTAAATTCAACCACTCAAACAAATCAAATTTGAACAACGTCTTCATTAAACATCTTCCATCATATATGTATATAAAAAGAGGGACATTTTGATTCCTATAAGAGGGGTCCTTTAATATGTGTGACTGTATAAATATAAAGCAGGTTGGTGAGTGCATGCTCACTAAAACCCTTTCGTGGATAAATAAAGGTTTAAAAAGAACGTTTCTTTCATTCTTTCTTTCTTTCTTTCTTTCTTTCTTTCTTTCTCATGATTTGCGCATCAACAGTTTCCTCTGGATTGACATAAAAAGTTAACCAGTTCTTCCTTGGCCCATAACCAACCTTCATACCAAGTTTTGTGCAAATCTGCGCCCAACTTTTTGAGATATCCTGCTGGCAGACGGACGGACAGACAAACACAGACGCAGGTGAAAACATGAACTCCTTGGCGAAGGTAATCAGAGACAACTCTTTCCAAAAACGGAGACAGAGAGTTGTGTAGAGTTTGGTACGATTTCTTATGCGATTTCACAACAATTTAGAAAGAAGAAGAAGAAGAGAGCCCATTGAGATTTTAATGAATACTGAAAGCTATCTGTGCCATCAGTACAGGCTGAAAGGAGCTGCCATGATTCTCCAAGAATATGAGAGAGAAAAAACGGGGGAAAGACTGTGAATCTACACATTAGATCCTTTTATTTTTGCAGTTGACTCATTTCTATCCGATTATGGATTTCCTGTCAAATAACAGAAGAAACAGACAGCTTTTCCTTATACAGCCTAAACCATGATATAAAACACATCTTGGCCTTCACACAACACATGTAAAATATTGATTATCATTTTGGTTGAAACTTTTATCCAAAGCACCTGACTGCACTGCAAAAGACGTCCATCTGAACCAGTCATTCAGTCTCATATTCAGCCTTCAAATCTTATTTTTCTTAAACCAAGAGAAACATTCTGCTAGTGAGGAGAGATAACTCCACTCGTTTCCAATGCAGCTTCACTTGTTTCAGGAATTTTCTAGAGTCTGTTGAAACCAGTCAGAATAAAGCAGATGACTCTTGATTCTACTAAATTATTGAAACAAGTTGATTTGCATTGGAAACAAGTGAAATTATTGAACTCCATTGGCAGATTTCTTCATTTATTTTAAGAAAATTATGATTATGATTGACTCAATAATAGACTAAATGACTTGACAATGATTTTTTCACAGTGGGTTTCATGTCATCCTCTATCTCTTCCCATCTTCCCTGTCACTCTCCTCTGTGTCCCGTCTGGAAAAAAAGCGACAACAGCCCCATGAAAAATGATCTTTGCATTTCGGGCCCCTCCAGTGTTACAGCTCTTTCACACAGACAGACAGACAGATGGATGGATGGATGGATGGATGGAGGAGAGACGGGACGCCCCGCCGCCTGCAGGCGCCCGTCAGAAAGCAAACAGCGGCGTGAGTTACGACCGGACGGTTTGTCTCTCCGAACGAAGGATTATCTCGATACGATGACACACTTGTAAACGGCGGCGGAGCACAGGGACACCGGGGGGGGGGCGAGCTGCGCGGCCCGGCCGAGGGTCCCGGGCCAGAGGGGGATTTACACTGATAATAATAGAGCAAACTAGATGTATTTCCAGAGAAGGAATTTTGCACCGGGACTATTTATAATTACAGAATCCTATGATGCATCCCTCGGGGTTTAACACTGCACTCATATTAGACTACCGGTGTGGCGCTGAGCGGGCACACACAGATAAAGATGGTGTCACATACACACTCTCATTTAGACTGGTGACAAATGTGTGTGTGTGTGTGTGTGTGGGGGGGGGGGGGGGGGGGGGGTTGGATCACTGTTAGAGCTCGAGTTAGAGCAGAGAGAGAGGAGCAGAACAGACAGTTATTTAGAGGAAAATATCACAGATTATTACTTTTACCTTCATATATTTTACATTTTTATGCCGTTTAGTTGACAAGAGAGACCTACAAGGGATGGAGTGTCTCCAGGACACATAGACAGGACGGCCGGGGATCCAAACCCAAGCCAAGGCCAAAACCACGATTTGAATTTTGAAGCCGATCCTGAAGTCCAGAGTCCGGCTCCAAAAAGACTCCAATCCTCCAACTCCATGAAGTCACTGGACCCCAAACAACTTCTGATAAAAATATAAAATCAATACATTTTTTACACAAGAGGGTTTTGGTCTCAGCAGCTAATTTCACTTCTTTCTAATGTGTGTCCTTATGGAGATTTTCAAAATAACTGTGTCATTAACAGATAAAACAGATAAAACACAGGGTTGGTTTCCTAGTGATTGACAGGTCGTCGATTACGGGCCAATAGCAGGCGGAGCTGCGGTTCTGCAGTCAAACTCAAACTCCGCCCCCTCCACCTTGGCTCCGCCCCTTCGCCTCTCTTTGGCTGCTCCGGCTCCAAAAAGTGTCAACATGGCGGAGACCGTAAACCCAATCTCACAGATTAGACTGCTGAATCTCTGTAATCTGTGCTGTATAACCTGTTTAAAAATGAATATAAATAAAAAAGAGTTTGTTTCAGATCTTTTTTGTAGGACTAACCTGCATACATAAAGGTTAAATAAGAATTAAAAAAATGAGAACAGGAACGGGAATGAGAGTGATATATAGAAGAATAAAGTGTATTCTGAGACAGATTGATAGGCTGTGAAATGAAAGAGATTCACAGCAGGTGGTGAAATACTGACACCATGAGAACATGATGAGGCCCGACCCAATCTCCTGAAATGAGATCATCATCTATAAACACAGGAAACCGCACTCATACCACACACACACACACACACACACACACACACACACACACACACACATTTTAAATGCTTTATTTGCATCTACTAAAATAATTACATTGAAAGAGAATTGACGTTTTAAAGAGGTTCAGCATGATTTAACGAAACACAAAAGCATTATATCTGTCTCTGTCTCTATCTACAGCACAGACTGAACTGACCACACACACACACACATACACTCTCACACTCACACACACACACACACACACACACACACACACACACACACAAACATCACCCAATAAATAACATTATATTTAAAGACAATTGCGATATTAAAGAGGTTCAACATGATTTAAAGATACAAAAAATCTCTGTCACACAGCCCAGCTAATTAGACTACACACTCTCACACACACACACACACACACAAACACACACACACACACTCACACACACACACACACACACACACACACACACAAACATCATCCAATAAATAACATTATATTTAAAGACAATTGCGTTATTAAAGAGGTTCAACATGATTTAAAGATACAAAAAATCTCTTTTACACAGCCCAGCCAATTAGACTACACACTCTCACACACACACACACACACAAACACACACACACACACACACACACACACACACAGTAGTTGGTGATAAATGTTAATTTCTCTGTGTGTTTTTGTGAACTAACCATCTACTGAAACATCATCTGCTGACTGCTGACACACCGGCTCACGTTCCCGTCGCTAATTGACAAGGTCACCATTCAAAATAGTTCCCTTTCCTAATCCCTTTCCTAGTTCCCTTTCCTAATCCCTTCCCTAGCTCCCTTTTCCCAATCCCCTCACTTGACGGGCTAGCGGCTCGGTTCCTCACACGTCTCCCTTCCCGCTGCAGTGAGAGACTCTGAACTTCTGCTGCTCCTGGATGAAAGGCGTCGGGCCAAATGTGAACGTACTGTAATTCTCAAGGTCCCCGTCCAAAGTAGTTCACATTTATAAGCTATTTAAGTCACAAAGTCAACGTTTAAAATAGCTCCCGGCTATGAATTGACTTCCAGAGGAACGGACAGGTCGGCAGCGGACTGGCTGAGACACGAGAGTGACGAGAGACTTTTCATCCGCAAAACACCGAAATCCGGCCGGAGGAAACTTATGCCGATGGAAGGAAGAAAATAATACGCTTATCAATAATTGTAAATAGGTGAAAAAAGTGAGAGACTCGTCTTTTATACAGTACTGTGCAAAAGTCTTAGGCACCAAAGAGTTTTTATATAAATTGTGTCTTAGATGTTTATTGTTTTTTTTTGTTTTTTTGCATTAGTGTGCCAGTAGACTGCTCTTTATAGTACATTTTTTTTATATTTAGAAACTTTTCATTTAATTATTTTTAAAAGCATTCTCGCTTTACTTGTTTTCTTTTACATGTGCCTAAGACTTTTGCGCAGTACTGTATATTGGCAGAATCTGCTTTGTTAAAGTCCTGTCTTCCAACTTTTTTTCTCCTATTTACAATTCTTGATAAACGTATTATTTTCTTTGTTGCATCAGCATAAGTTTCCCCCGACTGGATTTCGGTGTTAACACTTTCGTTCAAACTGAAAGGTTTAATAAACATAAAGAAAAAGATTCACTTAACCACAATTCAGTGACAGGACTAGTTTTATATATTTATTGTCAGAATCTGCTTTGTTGGTTTATGTGCTAGAAGATCATGTACATTTTGGACTTGACACATTCAGTTTCTGGCTTCCTATTGGCTGACGGTGAGCTCACTCTGCGTGTGACAGTCACATACAGTCAGGTGTCTATGGCATGACTATAACTGTATGTACTGTAGGTAGATGAGATATGTAATATGCAGTTACCGGCAGGCAGATGACCAGCTGACATGACGTCACCCGTCAGTCAGGCTGTCAGTCAGCTCAGGCATCCTGCTGACCTCTGACCCTGCTCTCTGATTGGCTCCTGCGGGGCTGACGGGACGTTTGGAAGCGTGACTATTTATTTCTCGACCACCGTGAACCTGCATGTCTCCTCGCGGTGACATCATCGCATTCTGTGGCCGCACGCCCCGGAGTGACGAGACACCGCCAAAGATTGTCTATGTATGAGAAGATGAATCACTCGATAGTTAAAAAAAAAAAAAAGAAGAAAAAAAAAGAAAAGAAAAGAAAAGTTGGTTCCGGTCTGCAAAAGTGGGCATTAACGCTCATGCATGCACTTTCCTACTGTAACTGAACTGGAACAGAAGACAAACCAAGTTGTTTTTCTCAAAAGTCATCACAAATGTAAATTTTAGCTAATTTGCTCCAAAAAAAATCCCTTGATGTTTTTAACAGCATATATCTGCAGCAGAGGGCCATATCTTGCCTCTTTACCATTAACACCAATACACTTAGAGCAGATTCTGGTCCAGTTTGTGGTCCGAAAATAAAGAGAAAGACCCTGCACTTAACTATGAAGATACCGAACCACAGCTGAAAAGTTGACTTTGCTGCATTTTTGTATTTGGTTTGTTTAGGTCCACACTGACCAATTACAAGAGAACCAGGGCTTGTAAACAAATGTCACATGACTCACAGGCAGTTGTTTATTGGAGTTTTGGTAACCTGGCTTTAGCTCAGCATGATGGACTTTGTCTGTCTCTTCTTCTGTGGTGTTCATACCAGTTAAGAACACATGAAGAAGTAGCTGAATATGAGCATCAGTCCAGACTTCATTTTGTTCTGCTGGGCTTTCCAAGCATGAGGAACCGCATCCGTCTCCTTTACCCATAATCCCTTGTGTTTCGGGGTGGGTTTCTGTAGTCGGTCAGATTAACGAACCGCACCGCAGTTCTCATGTTAGAGGACTGAGACTCTCGATGCCAGAGTTCAAAGGTCATTGATCTCACCTGGACAAACAGACCAACTAAAGAAGGAAACACTGCAGAGTTCAGAGAAACTGATCATTTATTAATTTAAAGACATTTCTCGGTCTGACAAAGTTCTCATTGACTCTAGCCTAACTTCTGGGATTCGAGTGACATAGGCAGGAGTGACTCCTCTTACCTCGCCTGTCTACTTTGTGATAGAGCGAACCCAACAGTCCAAACCGGGCAGCGTGGGGGGTGGGGGGGGGTAATGGGGGTGATGCTGGTAGCGCTGACCGTGCCACATGAGCAGCAGCCGGTAATCTGATCTGACTTGACTGACATGACTCCTATTTTTTTCTATAGCGGTCCATCAGGTCTATATAAGAGACAGAGGCTCCGGGTAGCGGGCAGAAAGACAGGCAGGCAGGCAGGCAGACAGACTCTGACCACCACAGAAGAAGAAGACTCAGCCACTGGACTTAAAACTAAACCTCCAGCTTCCTGCTATCAGACTGCATCCTATCAAACAGAAGCATGGGACTGCTCAGCGTTGAGGAACTGGTAAGATCTACTGATGCAAAGTGGAAAGGCATGAATGGAAAGTGTAAATGGAAAGTGTTATTCAAGATGATGATGATGATGATGATGATGATGATGATGATGATAATGGGGATGTAAGATCACAAGAAAGGGAGGTTTTAGGACTGGTTTTGAATTGATTTAGGACTGTTTTAGGACTGGTTTTGAATTGATTTAGGACTGGTTTTGAACCTTTTTTGGACTGGTTTTCAACTGTTTTAGGACTGGTTTTGAACTTTTAGGACTGGTTTTGCCTTCTCTCCCCGTTCTCCTCCTCTTATGGCACTTTATTCTCTTAATTTTTCCAAGATAACCTATTACATTAAATGAAATTTAAAGTTTATTGTCTTTCTGCCTGTAACTAAATGTGCTGCTGCTGTCTCAGCCAAGTCTGACTTAGAAAATAAATCCTTAACAAAACCTCAACGAAGCCAAACAAAAGCTAGGTTAAATAAGAAAATTAAACAAAGTTAATATGATGAGATGACTGATTCATTCGTTCTGAAATAAGACAGTGGTTGCTCTCCAGTTTGACCATTATGAAGCCAAAGTTTGTGTTAGACTGATAATGTGTTGGAGCAGTGGCCTGTTTACATTCCTCTGTGAGTAACATGATGTAGCTTTGGGCCAATGCAAGGCTAAGGTACTCACACTTACCAAAGACTTTAGTGAGAGAATCAAGCTCTTATTTCTTATCACCAAGCACTTCTCTACACATACATGATCATTCCAAGGATACAGGAATATTTTGTTCCATCTATTTTCAAGGCTTTGACCCTTACTACTGGTTGCTAGTAATGTTGGTATTCTAGAAATTGAACCTTATTCTACTGTTGCTCTGGATAAATCCTTAAAATGTAAATGTATATTTGTTTTTGTAGAATCCCTCTTCATGTATTTATCCTGCAGCTATCCTGTATTGGTACTGCAGACAATTCTTGACCATTCCTTGTAACTTCTGACAGTTGAAAAAAGAGCAAAACTTGATTTTACCAAACAATTTGTCTCGGGGATGGAGCTTAAGTAAAGAAATCTTTAGTCACTTTGGAATTTATTTGAATCAGAATCAGTTAATTAATTAAATCACTAATTTGAATAATCTGAATGAGTGAATTAATTACTCCTTGGGGTGTAGTATTTTCCAGAGACTCATACATCATAAGTCATGTGAAACCACAAACTGTATGTTCTTATAGTTTTCCAGAAAATAACTCAATCAGTTAAGGACTTAATGGCCAATTCTGCTCTTAGACTAACTGACTAAAGACTGACACAGGAACAGAGAATCTGATTTATTTTTATACCCTTTGTGACGCAAATCTGGTCTTTATATGAATATACAGGGGGAGAGGGGGATTTTATGGTGTTTTTTCCCTGTGTAGAATCGACAGTCACATCTGTGCAACCTGATTAGATTTAACCTCAGTTTAAAGTGCTACTTAAACCAAGATTAAATTCATGTTTATATTAAACTATGCTTAGATTTTTACATTTTTTTTTACTTTATGCTTAGTTTAACTTAATCCTTGTTGGTGCAACCCAGCCAAAGAGTTAAAAATCAGATTTTTTGTTTTTTGTGTATATAAATCCAAGCTGAGACTCTCTCATCTTGGATTTACATACCTTGTACATACCTATATTTCCAACCTCGTCTCTTCTTCCCCGCAGGTGACCGGTAAGAGGTCCGAGGGCAAGGAGGCGGACGACTTCCATGGGGGAGTGTACGAGGCGGCTGTCAATCAAGAGAAGCAGGATGACCGCAGGTCCCACAGGGAGCTGGGGGGCGGAGCTCTGCCAGAGGAGAGCGACAGCGGCGGCGAGCAGGAGGAAGTCAGCGTGGCTGCACTCAATGTAAGACCACAGCAGGAGTAAGACCAGTACAACAGGAGGAGGAGGAGGAGTAATAGCAGTAACTGTAGTAGTAGTAATGGTAGTCATAGTAGAAGCAATGGTAGTAGTAGTAATAATAATAGTAGTAGGCCTAGTAATAGTAGTAGTAATAGCAGTAGTAATAGTAGTAGTAATAATAGTAGTAGTAGCAGCAGTAGTAATAAAAGTAGTAGTAGTAATATAGGAGTAGCAGCAGCAGCAGTAGTAGTAGTTGTAGTAGTAGTAGCAGTAGTATTACTAAAACACCATAAGTGAGACAGTACATGGAACAAAACACAAGCAGGATGTTGCTCATGTATAACAAATATCAATTTGCAATATGTGGAAATCAAAGTGAATCCACCTCTTTCTTACAGTAATCATCTAACCAACAGAAATGCACAGGGTCTGAGTTTAAGTTAGTAAATCTAGTTCAGTTAATTTGCACAAAGGATATAAAAGAAGGTAATGCCGCTACGTCAAATGAACACAGACATTTCTTTTATTTAATTCAAACAACTTTGAATTGCCACCCAGTGAACTTGGTCTCTTGGTCCACGCTGCCACCTAGAGGCATCTGTGAGTATTTCCACAGCTCAGTTTGTCAGTTTGTCAGTCAGTGAGCAACCTTATTAAGATGGACTCCAAACCACAACATAATGGTAATAAAATCAGTTGCTGCATTAAGGGATTATCAGAGAGGAAAAGAAAAGTCTACATACATCAAAACCAGTTTCTATATTTAAAGGTTCAACTGCCTTGTCCATTAAAGGCCCATATGATTCACTCTTCATGTTCAGTTACAAAGCTGCAAACTTGTGTGATTGGAAGGATTTTAGCAATTATTCAGTAAGGGGAGCCAATCAAGACCATTCCAGTTGTGATGCGTTTACTGGAGTTAATTTTAAACTGCCTGTAAAAAAGGGTGGATCGTTGAAAACACAAAACCACTCTAACAAAATAAAATGTCACAATGTCTAGATGAATCATCTATGATCATATATAAATAGAGTCAATTTTGAATTTCAGTTACGGCCCCTTTAATGGTCCTCCTCCCCATTCACAGTTAGAATCACCTTTAATCTACAGGCACATAAAAGGAAGTATACACAGTACTCACTGAGACACATAACACAGCATACTGACACATAAGGCCTTACGTACTGTGCAGTCAAACCAGATCAGTCTAATCAGTTTGTTGTACCGAGGGATTAAAGGTGGTGAAATCACTGATACCAACAAACTGAAGAGTTCTGTTCCAAACTCAGACGTCCACCATTTGAGAAACAGTGACACCTAGTGTCAGAAAATGATTAAAAGCACCGAATTAAAACAAATGATGGTACTTTGTAATGAACAGTAGGTCTTTTAAGACTTTGCTGGAAGAAATGCAAAGACATTTATGCACTGGATTCTCTAGATTTCAGAGATATTGATGACAATGATGAAGTTCAGATGCTTTTTTTCCCCCAAAAAATCAAGTATAGGTATAGGGCACTTTGGAAAATGACTGCAATTATTCATTCAATTACAACTAACTGAAAATGTATCCGTTGGATGTTATTATAGGAGCTTAGGTTGGCTGAACTGGTTCATTTTCATAAAATGTCCTTTAGAAACTTGCTTTCTGGAAGAAATCTTAGATTTTGTTTTTATGTATTATTGACTAATTTTATGTAATCTCATGTTTAGTCTTTTTTCTCAATTGACTTGTTTGTTACTGTTTCAATATAAAACCCTTTGTAAAGTTGTTTTTGAGAAGCTGCTATACAAATAGTTATTTATCATTATTATTATTATTATTATTATTATTATCATTATTATTAGTATTAGTATTAGTATTATTGTTGTTGACTTGTCTATTGTCTCCCCACTCCCCCCTCCCCCCTCCCCCCTGTCAGACGGATAAAAGCGGCCGGCTGAAGCTGGAGACGGTGGACGACCTGTTCAACATCCTGCAGCTGAGGAAGAGGAGGAGGGAGAGGAAGGCTCCGGTCCACAGGAAGCAGCCGGAGCCCGAGATCATCGTAAGCCGCTCTTCTTCTGTGTTTTCTACTTTCCTGACTCTGAAGAAGTAGTTAAGTTTAAGAAGGGCAACATAAATGTTGTTTTACTATTATTATACTGTTGGGTTTTTTTTATTTCTTGCTCTCTGTACAGTGCTACTCCCCCTTTTTCTCACTTTTTTGCTCTCTTGCTCTTATACCTTTCTCTTGAGATGAGAAGATGACTCACTATAGATGAGTCAGCAGCAAGAAAACAGTAACACATTATTTACTCTGTCTCTATCTCTCTCTCTACACAGTAATGTACATATATATTCCTTACAGCCTGCCAAATTTCTTCATATATAGAATATGAAAATATCTATATTTATTTTTGATGGGTTGAATTCATTTGATAATGCAAATCACAATATACTGAAAACCTTACCGCATCATAACTATCACCTGGACACAATATCTTCATATCTCTTATTTCCACTGCGTCCCTTGCATTGTTTATCAGGCAGACAGAAAAGAAACTTACCAGAGATGCTTAAAGGAACAGTTCACCCCAAAATAAAAATTCAGTCAGACTTTATTTGGATAGACCAATGCTGATACTCAACTTACTATCAAGTGTCTATAATGTGTCATTAAAAAGACAACTGAGTTTCAGGTGATACAATAGTGTGAAAAGTAGTCAATAGATATCCAATGTCTGGTTTGAGGTTAAGGTCAGGATTAGGGTCACACAGTCTGTAGAGATGCAGCAGATAGACAAGTGACACACTGTTGAAGACTGGACTGTCAAAATTCTGTCATTCAGTCAAAACATTGAAGTTCGAATGACCACCAAACACACAGCAAGTTAGCTAAGGTTATCTCAGCCTTCCACCAAACAACTCACAATCCAGCTGTTTTGTAGCTAAACGATTGCATTGTGAGTCTAAAAAGCCCCATTAACCTCAAGGCACGCTCCAGTACAGACAGTACAGGAAATTAGGGGCGGTGCAAGGAACTGTCAGTGACGTAAATATAAGAGCTAAGGGGGTGAATATAGACTTTTTGAACTTGCAGTGCAATCGTTTGGATACAAAACACTTTGATTATGTGGCATGAGTTGTTTAGAAAAATCTGACGGTAATGTAACCACAATTTAACGGTAATTCTATCTCAGCGTTTCACCAAGCAATTGAAGTGAACAGGGTCTGGTTCTTTCGGGCTCCAAACATGACATAAAATGATCGTTAAATTTCTCTAAACAGCTTGGGCTCCAGCTGTTTTGTAGCTAAACGATTGTACTGTGAGTCTAAAAAGCCTACATTTGTCGCATTAACCTCCTCTACTGGAGGTACGAGGCACGCTCCAGTACAGTATCTTCAATACAGGAGGTTGGGGGCGGTGTGAGGAACTGTCAGAGATGTAAATATTAGAGATAATGGGGTGAGTATAGACTTTTTGGTCTTGCAGTGCAATCATTTGGATACAAAACACTTGAATTATGCTGCACGAGTTATTTAGAAAAATCTGAAGGTAATTTAACACCCTTTTGAAGCTCAAACTAACCTGAACCCATTCATTTCCATTGTTTGGGTGGAACACTAAGATGAAACTGCATTAGCTAACTTGCTGTGTGTTTGGTGGTCATACGAACTTCAATGCAATTCTGACTGACTTGGGGCTGAGTAGATAATGACACAATGCTCATTTTTGGGTGAACTGTTCCTTTTATGACCCCCTATCCATCGATGTAACGATCTATCTGTGTGTCTCTGCCTCCCAGCCCGAGACGGTGGATGAGGAGATGTTTCTGACAGCGGCCATGGAGAACAAACTGCCCCTGGTGGAGAAATACCTGGCGGACGGAGGAAACCCCGATGCGGTCGACCATGTGAGTCATGGACAGACACACGGCAAAATGGAAAAACCAGGAAATAACAACTCGTAGATTCCTCTCAAGCTATATATTTTTAGACTGTCTGCAGACCAAATCCAAACATCTACATCTATTTATGTTCCACATCTATTTCATAGCAACCTGCCCAAGGAGCTTAGACTTGCAAAATCAGTACCATCTTTGAAATCAATCACTTCTTATACGTTATTGTTTTACACTTGCTTTTATGTGATCTTTTTTACCCTCTATTCCTATCTGTTCATCTTGAATCTTTATGTTGTACTGTTTTATGATTTTTGTTTTTTCAAAATACATTTTTAAAGATTTTTTTTGTTTGTTTGTTTTTTAAATCTTTTTATTTTGTATTACTTATTATTATAATTGTATTAAACATAATTATAATAGTATTACAAATACAATTATAATGCTAGATTGTACCCATGAAGCTGTTCATGTCATTTTTATTATTACTTATTATTTAATGTCCTTTTAAATTACCCAACTCTCCATTAAAAGGTAAAAGTAATAGTAATCTATGTCATCACCATTCCTACATCCTTGCCAGTTCCAGAGAACAGCGCTGCACAAAGCTTCTTTCAAGGGAAACCTGGAGATCATCAAGAGGCTGCTGGAGGCTGGAGCCGCCATCCACAGCAAGGACAAGGTGAGACACACTCCTTTCTTTCTTTCTTCCTTTCTTTTGTTGTTTCTTTCTTTCTTTCTTGCTTTCTTTCTTTCTTTATCTCTCTCTGTAATGACTAATTGGCCTAATACCGATAGCCACGGTGGTGAATGAAATGCTAAAATGTGTTCTTGATACATGCGCATACCTTTAGTTAATCTTTTGTCGCTTGCTTCTTCTGTCTTGCTGCCGTTGTAGATTGCAGAATGTAATTTCCTTAGCTGTGTTAGTACTTGTGCAATATTTACAATCCTACTGTTTTGTGTCACTTAATTGTGTTAGTCTATATTATATCATTTTGCGGGAAGAACCATTACATCTCCTGCAGTCCAAACACACTGAGGCTACACACCTGTGTATATTTATCGCTTGACCTGACCCATCACCAACATGTTACTGCCCCCTTGTGGCCTGGCAAACTAAAAAAAATTAAAAAAGCACCCATATTGGCTCCAACACTTTCTCTTACACACACACACACATACATGCAAGTGGATATACGCACGCCGTCATCCTAATAGCAGTGTGTGTGGGTTGCAGCTGGAGGCCACAGCGGTGCAC
This sequence comes from Centroberyx affinis, assembly GCF_046629955.1. Taxonomy (NCBI): domain Eukaryota; kingdom Metazoa; phylum Chordata; class Actinopteri; order Beryciformes; family Berycidae; genus Centroberyx; species Centroberyx affinis. Next base: position 112,395 of record NW_027281325.1, read on the forward strand.
TGGGCCTGCAGAGGAGGCAGCCTGTCAGCTCTGGAGCTTCTTCTCAACCAGGGAGCCCAGTTCACTTCCAGAGACAAGGTAAGTCCAGATATCAGATAAAACCCATGCATCAGCAGAAAGCAAAGAGGGCTTATTTCTCATGAGTTTGTGAAATTATTATTAACAACAATTATTATTCATGCTGCTCAAACACAAAACTCAGCTGTGAGCATCGCGAATAACAGAGAGCAAGAACCAAGTGTGCATGGAATGTTAAATCTTTCTCATTGTTGTCAAAAGATACAACACAATCCAGGTTACTGGGCATACTTATCACGGGTAAGGGCCGGTGTTTTTTAAAGGATAGGGCTGCTGTTTTTAAATACATTTCTTATTGTCAACAAATCCTATGAAAATAACAAAATCAACAATGTGTTTGCTCTACTCCTGTTACTTTCCGACTTCCCACCTACCCTTTTTAGCCTTCAAACCAGAAGTCATTGGCTCCAACTGTAAGCTAAAAACCTTTAAATACAGCTCACAAAGACATAGTTTCAATTTTAAAAATCGCTAACTGTTACCATGAAAAGTCAGGCTGTTGTAGTTATTACCAAATCAAATTCAAATGGGAACAAATTCTTCATTACGACAGGGACTATTTTCAGTGCTACGGAACTACTTTCCTGAGATCGCAAAGTGTTTACAGCCGGCTTATTAAGTTGTTTGAGAAAAAAGTCGTCCGGCCCGGTGCATCGTGATGATGAAATATGCTGCAGAGCAGCAGCATGGCTCTGTGACGGGTTTTTAATCGTTTTTTTTAATACAGTGGAGTTCTATGGCTGCTGGGACATGGCTGCATTGGGCATCAACTACATGGACGAGACTTGTTAGCAAAACAAATCCATTGCTGATTTTCTTATTTTTATAGGATTTGTTGACGGTAAGAAATGCATTAAAAAACACCAGCCTTATCCTTTAAGTTTGCCTATAAGGTGGCATGTTGCCACAGATGGCCCTGGGCAAATCTACTCATTATTGACATTTTTGGAAGGTTTTTCCTGCGTTCACCAACAATAACTGTCACAACTGCCAGGATATGGGAAGATATTCACCTAGCTGTTCCCTGTTGTGCCTTTTCCCCCTCTCCTCTCCTCTCCTCCTCTCCTCCCCTCTCCTCTCCTCCTCTCCCCTCCCCTCCTCACCTCACTCCTCTCCTCTCAGCTGCGCAGCACTCCTCTCCATGTGGCGGTGCGGACGGGACACTGTGACTGTGCAGAGCATCTCATCCACTGTGGAGCAGACGTCAACGCCAAAGACAGAGTAAGGAATCACTCATACAGTTAAAAAAAACGCACTAAAGGAGCTCAAGTTAGTCTTTTTAAATTGCTAAATCATCTGCAGCATGATATAAAGCTCACTGAACACCGAGGAGCAAGGGACTTCACCTGCAGCTGCTGCAGTGGAGTTGATCACTGGTCGACATTAGCAGAACTGTTCAGACGAATTGTTAAAATTTGATTCTCACATTCATTGAACACCAGGTCAAATCACAAAGAACAAACTGTAAAAAAAAAACAAAAAAAAAAACTTCAAATTTAGCTCAGTTTAGCTACCAATGCTTTTGATTACATACCACAGTGAAAAACTTTTTCAGTTCATCCAAATTTAGTGGATTCACATATTCAGTGAATATCCTTTTAAGCCTGTTACCTGGTCGATGCAAGCATCAACGCAAAGGGCAACACAAGAGGAATTTCTCGCATTCTTGCAAAATATGTAGTCCAAATTTTGGAGCGTGATGCTAACGCATGCTGCAGTGTCATGCGTTTCAGCTAGAGGCGCTAAATGAACAACTACAAATAAAGAAGTGCCTCAGTGTGACAGGTACCGGGTTGCACTGGTTCTTGTTCTTCTCCAAAAAAAGCTCTACACAGGTGAAATGAGAGAATATTACCCATCTTGCATTCTCAGTCTATTTAAAGGACGCATGTTGCACTTTCTTTTCAATATTTTCTTTTAGCGGAGGTTGAGAATGTATAAAAGTAGACACTCCTCTGTAATCCTCATTTTTAACAGGCTCAAGGAAGACGGTTGACATTTCTGTACCAACATGATCTCATAAAAAGTCAACAGCACAAATTTGACACAGCTTTTTCAGCTAAATGTTGGCTAACGATTACATTTAGGCAAGTAAAACAACTTGGTTAAGGTTAGGGAAAGGCTTTGGTCATGGTTAAATAATAAAAAATGTTCGCTAAAAATTCAAATTTGACCATTTTGTGCTGGGAAAACAGAATTTTAACACTTGCATGCCACCAACACATAATTTGGTGTTAACAAGTCGCGTGTATTTCATGTATTTGTGTAACATTAGGTTGTCCTGTACTCTGAAAGCAGAGAGTTTGCAAACTGTGTATGTGTGCCTTGCATTGACTGCGTACCAGTCCTTACACTTCCTAGCAAAACCAGGCCTATGAGCCATCTGGGGCCCGACCTATAATTTACGAAACCCTTCTGTAGTGTCGTCTATTGTTTTTCACTGAGTTGAATGCATTTTTATTTTCTTACTCGAGGATGGAGACACGCCCATGCACGATGCTGTGAGAATAAACCGATTCAAGATGATCAAGCTGTTGATGATGTATGGAGCCGGTCTCCACACCAAGAACTGTGTAAGTACAGCACCTCGGAAAGCACCACTATCCGTCAATATATTAGTGAGTGATTTGACCAAACTTAACAAGGGGCATGATGGGGAAATTAATAAATAAAATTAAAAAAATTAAAATTAAAAAAATCAATAAAATTTTTAAAATTTAAATTTGGTAGCACTTTACATTACGGTATTACAAATTACATGGTAATTACTGTATAATTATATAGAAATTATCAGAAAGTAACTGTTAATTTCTGGTAATAGCGAGTAAATATTTGTACTTATAATGTGTCATTTCTCAGTTAAATGCCGGTAATTTCTATTGATAATTGTTAGCATGATAACAGTATTACATTATAAGTTGTGCAATCATTACTGAATAATTACTATGTAATACCTTGGAAATATTTGCTTATTGGCCAGAAGAGCAAAGTTGTCATGAGAAAATATATATTCAATATATTCAGTAAATAAATATTCAAGCAACACCAATAATGGAGAAGTGCTAGGTAAAGAGTAAGAGCCAAAAATAAAAATAAAAAAGTGTGTAACTACTTTGTGTACATGGGCAAATCTGAATGGGCAAATTCAAGGGAAAATGTGCCCAGTTTTGCAGATTTAATCATATGCTTGTGTCTGTTTTTTCTCCTGTGTAGGATGGAAAAACTCCACTGGAGACCCTTTATTCCTGGCAGAGCGGAGCCAAGAGCCTTCTCTATAACATCAGTGAGGAGAAGTCTGACCAGTAGAACACAGTAGAATTCAGTAAAAGCGGATTTCAACATAGAGTCAGGCGGAGGATCTGCTGGCTTACCGAGGGAAAAAAATCCCTTTGTAGAGATGGTGTGAGCACAGCTAACAGCTTAGTGAGGTGCACGGTGCAAAGGTAGACGTGAACCAAAACAAGTGACACGAATGGGAAAGTCTTGTATTTTCCAGTCCGTCTGGGCCGCCTGGCAGTATGTGGCATTCCCATACTGAGGTTAGTGAAGCACACAAGTCTTTTAAACGTTTATTTATCCAGGGAATTTTGCCGAGCATGCATGCTGCTTTTCAGCAAAGCCCTACTTCACATTCATGTGTTCACATATACAGATGCTTTATTGATCCCATTTGGAAATTGCTGTTTACCTTGACAGTGGTTTCAGAGAGACAGAGAGGGCGTTAGTCATTCACTTACCCCCGTCCAGGTTTTCCCAGCTGGTCCAGGGATTTGAACCGGCAACCTTCCAGTCCGCTTCTCTAACCTCTGGGCTACATCGGGGTTTTTTTGTCTTTTAAATACGTGAAATATACATAGAACATCTTGTGTAATGTCAGGTGGAAGAAAACCTTCCAGAAAAGCAGCAGGGATGTGAAGAATCTTACAGCTTTTTGAGCAACAATGTGAAATCTAATCAGAATGTCATTAATAACATGATTAGCACTGATAGATTCATTGATCGCCAAATATTGCTGGACAATGAGGATTTATTTTTTAAAGCTGAGCTGAAGTCAGCAATATCGCAACAAGATAATGACTTATTTATTGATTAATGACCACAGTCAACAATCGATTCATTGGGTTTATTGATTGATTTGTTACCCGGAAGGACAATAAACTGATTGAGTTATTGATTGTATTGATGTATACTGTAGCTGGTTTGATGAATGCGTTCACCGGAATTTCATGGTCAGACCATAACCAATCATTAATTGACATAATCCAATTAACTTGGATCAACTGCTTTAGTTTTCCAGAAGTGCATGACCTGGTTCCCATTGGATCCACGGTATGTCGATCAATTCCAGAGTAAAACGATTGAGTCCATTTCAGATCATTACTCCTCCTAGGTATGATCATGATACCGAAGGGTTTTACAAGGTGAAATGGTAGTGAGGGAGGTGCTGTGCCTCCTTGTGTTGGTAGATAATGTGTGTTTTTATACTTTAACATTCAGAAGAGCACTTAATTTATGCGTATGGGATGTGGGGCCACGTTACAGAGTAAAACTCCTCCTGCCCAAAAAAGTTTAAAAAAAAAAAATCCTGCTTCACATTCAGCCTTGTCTTAGCAATTTTGACTCACTTTTTCCTGCCTATCTAAAAATACAAAAAAGGTGACTTTATTGATGTTTGGTTTATTTTCTCCCCAGCACTACAAAAATTGAAGGTATTTCACCGGCAGAATGTGTGTAATGTTCCTCAGGCCTTTATGCATTGATTAGTCAATTCCTATGCATTGATTAGTTGGATGTTGCTCCTGCAGATAGATCTACATCTCTGTTGATCCTAAAGAAACTTGAGCATTATTTTTACATTTGGAAAGAAATGTACGCTGTTGTTACCTATTTTGGTTCTGAATAGGACTTGATTTGCTCTGGTCTCAGTCTTGACTTGGTCTCGACCCCCTTTGGACCCGGAATTGACTTGGACTCGACTAAGGTGCTCTTGACTGAACGCTGAGCAACTTGTTCGAAGGAGGGAAGAGAGCTGCTCATTCTCTTCCCCGACCCACATTTTCCCACCACGCCTGCACCATGTTATGACCCTAAAACCTCAGCCAGGCTCCTGTAGCGAGATAAGATTTTTACAGTGAGGATGTTTCTGGAATGTGGCCCCTGTTTTCTCCTGAGTTTGAGTTATCTTCTTTAGAAATACACAAAGGAGTGAGAGAAGAAAGGTACTGAAAAGTCACTGTTGGTTCAGAGGACGTTTTGAAAAGAGCTTTATGTTTAAGTGGTTAAAAAACAAAGCTTGAAATATGATTCATAAATATGAACTGTATTCTTTTTTATTGAAAAATTGATATGTACATTTTGCCTGTTATTCGTGGTTTGATTCAATAAAACCTGTTTTGAAATTAAATTTGTCTTGTTTTCATGTTAGAACCATCCAACCAGAACTAGATCGAACAGGAAATTACTTCAGCTGTTTTGATTTTGCAATGTACCAGATATATTTCTGCCTAGAATTCTAGCAGTGATAGTAAATCAGCAGTGTTACAATTTAAAAAGCAATCTTACCAAACTCAGAAAACAAAATCAATGGCAAAATTTGCAAATATTTGTTAACAACTACAAAATGTAAGTTTGCAAAAGCGGTCACAACCTTACAGCACATGGTGCACACACACACATTTTGCAATTCAACCAAATGGATTGGAAAACACATTTATGCTTCTTATGGCTACAGATGTTTTCAATGATTCACAAAAGGAAATACTGATTATAGTTCATAACGTCAAATGTATTCCTTTGCCAAATGGATTCTGCATATTTGCAAACAGCTGTTTATAGATCCAAAATGCATCAAAGGTTTGCGAATTATATCGCATACACTCACACTTTGCTTTTCAACTTGAGGAATACACATTTGTCCGTTTATGTTAGATATTTGCAAGTGTTACGACATCATGCATTTTATTATACAACTAGACCTATTTTGGCAGTTTCTTATTCCCACATTAAGTATTTGGTTGACAAAACACTTTTTCCAGATTGCTTCCTCTGTTTTATAGAGATATTACATTAATTTATCAGTTTAGATTTTTTTTCTCCAAAATTGGAGAAATAAGCATTGCAATTCACCTGGCATTGAACTTGGCACACAACCAATCAGGGCCTACCAATTTAGCTTCAACTAATCACAGTACACTGTCTTAACTTTTAGCGCATAACAATAGTCTAACATTGGTTTTCTTTCATATACTACAGCAACTTTCTCTCTGTTAGGTTACCAGTCAGACATTGTTTAACAGACATGTAAGCACACAGCTTGAGCCAATGGAATATGTATTTATTTATTTTTATTTAACCTTTATTTTACCAGGCAGGCCACTTAAAACAATGTCTATAAAACAATGAGGGAATAAAAACATGGGAATAAAAAAAAAAATGCTTTCATGATTTGTATTTTGTTCAGTGATATATTTTTAGTTTTCTGGTCATTTAGGTTATAGACAACAATGCACAGAGAAAAAAAAAGACACAAATCTAAGATTTTGTCATGGCCCTGGGTCAAAAACTGTTTCTGCAGGTTCACTAACATGTAGGTATGAGCCTTTTGTTTTTAACAACTAGTGCTCATCATCGGTGCTGAGGCATCTAGGTGAGCATCATTTTTCTCATCATCATTCTCATCGTTGTCTCCTTTGGCGCCACCTGTTGGTGAGACCTGTCGTTTTGGCAACTGCTGGGCTTTCACCTTCAACACATCCCACTTCTCAGGAACCAGGCCTTTGTTGAAGAGCAGAGAAGCCAGGTAGGAGAACAACAAGATGGCCGCTAAGGCAGACAGCATGCAGATGGTATTGACTGGAGCGCGTTGGACGTAAACACCGTCCTCAAGAGTGCATCCTGGGAAGTGGAGGACAGGTGGTAGCCCTAGCAGCGGCTCTCCAGACAAAAGTCTTAACAACAGCCCCACCAGAAAGCCCATAATAGACCCGTAACCGTTAGAGATGTTGAAGAAGAGGACACAAACCAGTTGAGGGAAGGTTAAGATGTAGGTTAGCGCTATGCCGAGAAGCCAAAACACTATGACGCTGTTTTTGAGGTTGGTGAGCGATGTACCGGCCAGACCCACAACTACCACAGTGACACGGATCACCCACTGGAGCTCTCTATCTGAGGCCTGAAGGGAGAAGAAATGTAAGGAAGAAAAGACCAAAGACATGCAGGTCAGGTGAACTGGAGACTCTAAATTTCCCATAGGTGTGAATCTGAGCCTGAGTGTGTTTGATGTAGTATGGTTTATGACATGTATATGATGTAGTATGGCATATGACATGTGATATAGTATGATTTTTCTCACCTGGGTCCTCAGGATGTTCTTGTAGATGTTGGAGGTGAAGATGGAGGCTGCAGACAGCAGGGCGGAGTCAGTCGATGACATCACAGCAGCGGCAATGGCTCCGATACCGATGATGGAGATGTAGGATGGGGTGAGGTGCTGCAGGACGATGGGCAGGACTAGAGCCGCCTCCCCACGTTCAAATGGAGATGGAGAACCATAGGAAGTCAGGTTCCAGTCTGAGGCATGGACAGATAGATTTTGAGATGTGAACTGGCAAAAAGGGATGCTACACCTGCTTCAGGGCAGAGACATTTGAAGTAAAGGGACAGGAATATATTACTCAGGAGAGTGTGTGGCGTCTATTATTTGATATGTCATTTTTACACAAAAATGGGGGGAAAAAACATACTACTTACATCTTACCACTTACATCTCATGGAAATTAAATGTGTTTAAAATCTAAACATCAGCCATTTATATGTCTCACAAAGTATTCTGTTGCTAAAAAAAATGATTTGAAAAAAACAAACATGAAAATAAAATTAAAAGCAAGGAGTTTGGTTCTACTGACTTCCCAAAACACATTCAGAGTTCAGAGGATTCTCAAAAGTTTCTGTACACACTGACTGAATGAACACATCTAAGTGTTTAGATCCAAACCACGCCACCTTTTTAATATTCAACACAGCAGATATACACTGCCCGTCAAACGTTTTGGGACACTTAAGTACTATTTGACTTTCTCTCACAAATATTTGCATGTATGATTTTTTAGTTTTTAATGAGGTTAAGTTACTGCAAACTGACAAAGAAAACATGCTGATTTATTAAACATTTTCAAAAGCTAGGTGTCCCCAAACTTTTGATGGGCAGAGTATATATTTCCATGTTAACTTGTTCAAAGCTTTAACATCCTATTGTGTATAAATCATTTATACCTGTGGATGCAGCCGTTGCCCCAATCAGAATAGAAGGAATTAAGAATACAACGACAAGAGGGGCAGCAACGAAGCAGCTGATCTTGGCGGTGGCTGACGAAGAAGCGGACAACGTCCTCTGGTGGAACGCCGAATAGCCAAGATTACCCAAACTCTTCAAATCAAAGAAATGTCAAGTCAGTTCAAGTCAAGTGAGGTGACGAAGTCAAAGACAGACTAGTTAGACTCATTCTCTGTAAAGTCCTTTGAGACATGCATGTGATAAAGGGCTACAGAAATAAACAAACTTGAACTTGTACTAGATATTTTCATGAAAATTCTATAAAAAACATCTACGACTGGTCTTAGCTATTTTGACTCAGGGTTGTCTTGGTCTCAACTTCTTCCTGCCTATCTAAAAATACAAAAAAAGGGTCACTTTATTGATGTTTGGTTTATTTTCTCCCCAGCACTACAAAAAATTCGAGGTAGTTCACCAGCAGATTCTGTGTATGTATTGTTCCTCAGACATCTATGCATTAGTCAAATTCCTATGCATTGATTGGTTGGATGTTGAAGGGTTTAGTCCTTCTGCAGATAGATCTACATCTCTGTTCACTCTGGTTGGTTAGGTACAGGATGGGAAATTTCCCATCCTGTACCTAACCAACTTCAAAGTGCACATAAATCTGAACTTGAATGAGGCTCAACATTAGTGTTGAACCACAATCAAGGATCAGTTATTTATGAAGGACTGTATATAGTCCTAACTGGAACTTTGATATTTCCTTGATATTTCATCTTACCAAAATGAGGAGATTGTCAGCCCACATCCAGGCTCTCTCTGCCTCCAGTGTACCGATCCAGGGGGCCTGGAGGGTGTTGTTTAGGGCCGTCTGGGTGATGTCCAAGGAGACAGGATTCATCAAAGTAAATGGGACACACAGCCACTGCAAAGAGACAAGAAGCATCTGACTCGCCACAAAACTGGATACTCCCGTCTCTGCCCAGCGCTGCCACTGCTACTGTGAGGTATATCCCGGACAGCCTCTCAGCTGTCCCAGTGCAGTTAGCCCTTGTTGGCTGGGACCGCTGCATAGCAAGGGCCTCATACTCAGTGAATTCATAACGGACAATAATCTCGACTTTCTCTGCCTCACCGAAACATGGCAAAAACCCCAGGAATATTTTTCACTCAACCACACATCAAAACAAGTGCAATAACCATTCCAGCCCCCTCCTCATTTGAGCACCTTGCTTTTAAACTGTCTGGTCCTAAACCCCTGGTTATTGCAGTCATTTACCGCCCCCCCAAACCAAACCCTGCATTCCCCTCCGACCTGTCTGAATTCCTCACACAACTATATCTCACCATCTGTTCTGCTACTTGGTGACTTCAACATACACGTCGACTCAACTGACTCCAAAACCACTACAGAACTCCTGGACATTCTAAACTTGTTCAACATCACCCAACATGTTGATTTTTCCCACCCATAAAAAAGGACACACACTGGACCTGGTCTGCACCTCCCGCATCACCATCAGCAACCTGACCAGCTCCGACCTCACCATCTCCGACCATCTGGCCATCACCACGGACATTCTCATCCCCACCCCCCTCGTCAAACAGAAGCGCTCCATAACTTTCCGGAATCTCAAATCCATCCACCCCTCCTCTCTCTCCTCCCTATTGGCTGACACCATCCCTGACTCCGCCCTCATCCAGAATGTTTCCCCCACTGACCTGGTCGACACCTACAACAACGCTCTCTCCTCCTGTCTCAGTCAGCTCGCTCCCATAAAAACCAAGTCTGTCTCTTTCACTCACTCCGCCCCCTGGTACACTGACCATCTCCATCACCTCAAATCAAAGGGCTGCCACCTTGAACGGCTCGCCAATAGAACCGGTCTCACTGTCCACACAGATGCCTGCAAACTGCACCAACAGCAATACAAAGACGCCCTCAACAGCGCACGCTCCTCTCACTACTCCTCCCTCATACAATCTGGCAGCAATCAAAGACACTTTTTTCTACCATAAGCAAACTCCTTAAACCTATGGACACCATCTCCAACTCCTTCACCATCAGTAAATGTGATTCATTTCTATCTCTCTCCCAAACTAAAATTGACACAATACACAGCCAACTGGCCACCGCCTCCGCCTCCACCATCTTTGATCCGGAACCCGTCTGCCCTCCACTTTCCAATCACCCATTCACATCCTTCACTGAAATCACTGCATCGGACCTATCCTCCATAGTCACTGGCATGAAAACCTCAACCTGCGTCCTGGACCCCATCTCCTCCACCCTACTCAAGGCCTGTCTCCCCTCACTCTCTCCTTTGATCACTAAAGTTATAAACTCCTCTTTGTCCACTGGCCTCGTCCCCCCCGTCCTCAAACTCGCTGCGGTCACCCCCTTACTAAAAAAACCCGGACTCAACCCTGACACCCTCAATAACTACCGGCCCATCTCCAACCTCCCCTTCCTCTCAAAAATCTTAGAGCGAGCTGTTGCCTCCCAATTAAAATCACACCTGGACTCCAATAACCTCTATGAACCTTTTCAATCCGGTTTCCGCTCCAGACACAGCACTGAAACTGCTCTATAAAAAGGTCACCAATGACATTCTCCTCTCTGCTGACTCTGGTTCCCCTCCCCATCCTCATCCTCCTTGACCTCAGCACCGCCTTCGACACCATCAACCACTCCATCCTCATCACTCGCCTCCAGTTCTCCCTTGGCATAACCGGCACTGCCCTCTCCTGGCTCAAATCATATCTCTCCGACAGACATCAATTCATCTCCATCAACAACTGCAAATCCACCACTGCCCCAGTCGCTCATGGTGTCCCCCAGGGCTCAGTACTTGGTCCCCTGCTTTTCATCCTCTACATCCTACCACTTGGACAGATCCTCCGCCAACATGGCCTCCGGTTTCACTGCTAAGCAGATGACACTCAGCTCTACCTCTCCATTAAGACCATTTCTGTAGCCACCCATTCCACCCTCACCACCTGCCTCATAGACGTCAAAACATGGATGCAAAAGAACTTTCATAAACTCAACTGCAACAAGTCTGAAATCCTCATCATCGGCCCAAACTCCCTCACCCGCTCCACCCAGGATGGAATGATCCTCGACCCCACCCTCTCATTCCTCCCTCATGTAAACCAGATCACAAAAACAGCTTTTTTCCACCTAAGGAACATTGCCCGTCTCCGACCCTCCCTATCCTTCTCCGCTGCTGAAACACTGATACATGCATTCATAACATCCAGGCTCGATTACTGCAACAGCATCTTATATTGCTCATCAAACAACATCCTCAATAAACTCCAATATGTCCAAAACTCTGCTGCCCGCATGCTCACCTCCACCCGCCGCACTGAGCACATCACCCCTGTCCTCCATGACCTCCACTGGCTCCCGATCAAATACAGGATACACTTCAAAATATTACTCACCACCTTCAAAGCCATCAACAGCCTGGCCCCCCCCTACCTCTCCGACCTCCTCCACCACCACATCCCTATTACCACTACCTCTATTATAATTGTTTTATCCTGTGTTTGTAAAGCGTCTTTGAGCACTGAGAAAAGCGCTATATAAATGTGATGTATAATTATAATAATAATAATAATTATTATTTATAAGGGGTGTCACTTATATCACTAATATCACTTGTTGTTTTAACTGAGAATTGAATTGAATTGACCTTGCAAATGTTTCTGCAACAATTCCACCTTTGTGTGACCTAAAAAATAAAATTGTCTGTAAATACAGCCTGTAAATAATATTTTGACATTATTATTCTTATTACTATAGAACTTTAACACAGATTGCTTCACAAACAAAAGCAAATAAATCAGTACAACCAAACAATCAATACAACTCAATTTCTCACTCTGAAAATATTTTCACTTATCTCACTACTCCGCACAGTGGGCCTTATTTTGGCCTAAAGATTCAACACCATAACCCAGCTCCCTCTGGACTGGGATATTAAATCCCAAATATGGTTTGTCGCTGTCCCGACAAACCATATTTAAATAAATATTAATTCGGAAATATTAATATTTAATAAAATGTTTCTCTTTCTCTCTGCCATTGTCCTGCCTACTGTGTTCTTGGCGCAAAGGCAACATTTATATTTTGCTACACTGATAATTGCAATCAGACGCAAAACAGGAGCAAATTGGACTCAGTTGCAACACGTTATGGGCGTGTTTGCGCTGGCATATCATTAGCGCAATATCTTTTGTGAATCGGTCCTTGAGACGGAGCAAATAGCGGTTGCAAATGATACGCAGTTCATGGTGCTATTAGTGGCTTTTTATTGTCTCTTTATCAGCTTTTTATCCGCTTTTTATCATCTTTCTATTGTCTTTTTACGTCTTTTAACTCTGTCTTAATTCTATCTTACTTTTATTCTATTTTACTGTTTATTTTGGTCTTCATCCTACAATCCCTGTTTATTATTGTTTTATTGCCTTTTAAATTTATAATTTATAAGTATTCTGCTTTTAGTTTGTCTTTGTAAACTCTGTTTTTAAATGTGCTATATAAATAAAGTTATTATTATTATCATTATTATTATTATTATTATTTACATGCATCAGTATTCATTGAGGGCGTTGTTGAGAGGCGTTTTTCAGTTTGGGAGGAGTTGATGGTTGACGTATGCGGCTTGACAAGACCGATGCATTTACACTTGGCAAACTTGAGGATACATTGCGTCTCAAGCCACCTCCGAAGGTGGTGAAGTTATAGTCGACACTCTGGAATTTCACTCAGTAGGTTGCTACAGCGTTACATGTGACGTTGCAGCAACGTTCCAGTTCCAGCTCCAACGACTCTGTTAGTAGGGATTTGCACTTTTACTTACAGCACCTCTGACTTTTGCACTTTTTCAACCAACTGTGGCGTTCCTGGACTAAGTAGGGGTGAAGTATCTTGCTCAGTGGCGGATGGGGAATCAAACCTTGGGCCGTGCGGTTGCAGGATGACCTCACTTACCCACTGGGCCATCCTTACTACAACACTATGAAACCGGACACCAGGATTTAAGCAAACTCACCAAGCTGATAAACATGAGGATGAGCTGTATGATGTCTGTGTAGGCCACAGAGTAGAGACCTCCCAGCAGTGTGTAGGTAATGGCCACTGCAGCAGAGATCCAGATGCTTACAGTGTAGGACACATCCAGAATCACACTCATGGTTGCACCTATAACAGACAGACAGAGAGACAGACAGAGAGACAGACAGACAGACACACACATGCATCAGTGTTACTAGAATCACGGTTAGGAGTGTGACACAATCTGTAGGATTTTATCAAGTCTGTGGGAGAGGAGCCTTGCTCTCCCATAGAGTGAGGTAGTTCAGAAGAAGGTGACTGAAAGGGGACGAGCTGGTACACACACCTATGTACGTACACATGTTTATTTTCACATATACCTATCTAATTCCTTCAAGGTTATGCATTGGTCACATTCTGCAAGTAAATGCAAAATTCCAGCGACATCTTGATCAGTATGTTATCTTGAAAAAATTGTAAAAAACCAAGCTTTCTGTCAATAGTTGTGTTCTATTTGGATAGGAACTATTTTTTCTCAAAGACGCACTACTTTCTAAGCCGATGTAAACTCTATGAGAGCCAGAAGAATGCCACTGTCTCCAAAAATAACTGCTGACAGAAAGCTAGGTTTTTAAAAATGTTTTCAAAATAACATACTTTCACCGGTATGATTTTACTGTGAGCGTCGTGTTTTGCAAAACAGTGTTTATAATCGTTTTCAAAGACTGTCGCATATGCCCCTAGGTTTCTATTGCAGTAGAGTGGGAGGGGGCCGCCCGGTGTTACTGACAGAATTATTGACAGATAGATTTCTGTCCATTGGGCTGTTTTGGAATGTCAACATGTGGGAGAGGCAGGAATACAGTAGCCTAGCTTTGCTCATAACAGAGCTACTTCATAGAAAAAAAGAAGAAAAAGACTATACAGAATAAAGAAGAAACTGACCTGGAAAACCTTGTCTACATGGAAAACCAAGTCATCCCAACGTTATACCAGGATCTCTCTGTTTAGTCTTTGTTTTGGTTGTACAGTTGTGTCTGTGATCGCCACTATTTTTTCCAAAACAAACGTAGGAATGCTTCTGATTGGCCAACAGATGGCGACGAGTCCGTCTGTCCAGAAAAAGTTCAACTGGGCTGAACTTTCTGTCCGTCTCAGCTCTTATTGAAAATGAATTGGAATGAACAGAGACGGACAAACACAACGGATCAGTGTCGCCGCGGCTAACGTAACTTAAATACCACAGGTAACGTTACCTGCCGTTAAAGTTTGTCAGACAGCAGAAGACGTGGATGTCTGTAAATTAATGGCGGAGTGTGTAGCTCAGTGTGTGGGAGCAATGGTCAGCTAGCGCGACGCTGTTATCGGTTAAATTACCTACTCCGCTACATATTCCACTAACGTCACTTCAATACCACAATAACGTTACCTACCATTTGCAGGACAGCAGAAGACGTGGATGTCTGTAAATCGGCGGAGACTGGGGCTCTGTGGCATTTATCAGTGTGTGGGACTGAATGTGGCATTTAGCCCATAGGCGAGAGGCCAACTATTAGTCAAAGACGCCCTCTAGAGGCCATCTCACGAAACAACAGGCATATGACTGACTGCCTGACCTGAATTTGGCTCCCGATGCATTTGGGAAAAATTAAGAACCTTGTGTTACATGACCCTTGCTTCTTTGTGTGTGTGTGTGTGTGTGTGTGTGTTTGTTGGCATGTTGTGTTCACTGCTTACATACCTAAACTAATAAGTGTTGTAGCCACCCAAATAATGTCAGTTAGAAGTGAAGTCGTCGACAGAACAGCCGTTGGGACTTTTCCGTACTTGATCTGGAAAGGATCCATCATGGTCACATATTTTCTGTCTCTCATCGGCCCGGCAAAGAAAAGACCACCTTAATAATAAAACAAATACAGATTTGCATTCTGTTAAGATAGACCACCTACAGTTATTCTTGTCACCACATTTATTGTTGTTGAACCCTACTTTTTTTTTTTTCCTGTCATTAGGAAAGATTAGGAAGGAATCAGTGATGATGTTACAATCTCTCCTTTTGTTGAGTGAGTCAATCATATCCACTGGTAACCAATCCCCAAACACTCTGTGACAGACCTGTATTATAATTGCTGTGATGTTGACAGACTTACAGAGAATAAAACCCATTACACTTCCTGCAGGGTAGTTGATAGCCCAGATTAGGCCTGAAGAGGGGTTGTAAATCATCTCAGCTGTTCCAATAATGAAACCTCCTCCAATCCACGTAGCTGAGGGATAAACACACACACACACACACACACACACACACGTACACAAAGTATATTTATTGAGATTCCTCGATTTAAAAAAACATGCTGCTCATTGCCAGTGTAAAGTGAAACTTTTGCACATCCAAAAGGTCTTCTTGACAGAGGTTTAAAAAGAGCCTTTATTGAAGCCCATTGATTTTTAAAGACATTTAATAAATCATGGATCATGAAATTTACATAATACATATTTTTATTCAATGCACTTTACAGTAGCATGATTTTTTTGTATGATTCAAACCTGTACCCGTAATATTGTTAGTGCCATGCTCTACCCATGGAGGTACATAGTCCTATTTTTTTTTTAAAAAGAAAAAAAAGTGATAAAAAACATCCAAATGGAAATTGTGTTTTCACACAACACCAGTAGCATCCAAAAAAATAGATTTCTATGAACTCACCTGTCATGGTGAAGATTCCCACCACCAAGCTGATGCCTCGATTTGCCAGCAGAGTTACCTCCAATCTGTTGGATTCACTCTTCTTCTCTTCCTTTTTTGTTTTAATGGAAGCCCAGACGCCGGTACCAAGAACCAGCAGGTAGAAAAACACCATCGCTATCACTCCTGGGACGTTGAGAGCCATGGTGGACCCGACTTTTGTTTTGCAGAGTAAAAAACAATTCAGCTGGCTGAATGATTTGCTCTAAATGAACCGACTGACTGATTGACTGACTGACTGTGTGGCTGACTGGCACAATACACAGATTCTCTGTCCTTTCACTTACTATCCTCAGCCTAAATGAGTGATGAAGTGGAAGATGCTTAACCTGTTCGGGTTGAAAAATGCCTCAAGCTACTTCAGAGGCAAACAAGCAAATTCTTCAAAGTTTTGGTCCGTAGAAGTCTCCAGGTTTGTTGTGAATGGTGAAATCTTGTCAGTTGTCCGATGTTAGCAGTCCTCAGATGTTAAGGTGAATCCTGGAGTTTCAAACAGCTCACATGGATTTCAGTTAGCTCTCAGCTTTAATTTCTCTTCTCCTGCTCCAACAGTGACACTGGTTAAAGGCCAGCTGTATCTAAATCGCATTGTCAATCTGGGTACTGTAGTGTCTAGCAGCCAAGGACAAGTTTGGAAAACAGCATATAGCATCCACCCCTCTGTAACTTTCCATTAACCATCTGTAAGTGTAACCATCCCAGGCAGCAGCAGCACAGTGAAAGACAGCAGAGGAAGAAGAGCCAGTGAAGATGGTAGAAAGCAAGAACAGGGTGAATATAGACAGGAAAGACAAGATGGAGAAGATAGACAGGAAAAACAGGAGACTGTTCAAATGCTGATTGAATCTGCTTTCCTTTCAAATTCTGCTGTCATTTGGCTAGCCACTTAGTCAATAGAGAACAAAACTAATACCATACCAATACCATACTAATACCATACCATAACCTAACCCTAACCCTGAACAGAGTTAATAAAGACAAGGCAGTACAAGTCTCTCTCAAATTAATGAGTTTAACAGAAAATCTTCCCAATTAAGTTTCATGTGTGTTTATAGAGACAAAGTAGTCATAGTCATAATTCTTATCACACGGTTGGCTTTCTTTTTTACATATATATATTTCTAACACCTCCTTTAAGCTGCTGTTAGTTGTTTTTTTTAATTGTAGGCAAGGTCACTGAGCAAACAGCTGGTCTGTAGCAAGTTTTCAAAATATCCCATTCCATGTACAAAAATGTGCAAACAACTGAAGCAATTTCCCTGACCTCAGCAGTTATCAATATTATACATGCAGTGTGATTGTTGTACCTGGTTTCCTTGTGTTTGTTCCCTGTATTGCTGTTTAGTTATAGTAGATATAGTAACGGTAGAAATAAATGTGTGAGACAAAAGTAACTTCAAAATCAATCACTAAACCGGAAAAGATATGTTCTGCCCATTTATAAATGAATATACTGTAGGAATACTAATAATAACAATAATAAAAATAATAGTTAAGACCATAATAACAACCTACCTCTTGTGTTCGGCCAACAGAGAGGGCTTTTCCTTGTGTTATCATACCGGCCCCTATAGAAATTGGTTCGCTGGTCGAATAATTGGCTATTAGGGATATGATAATTCCTTATAATTTCTCATCTAAAATAATATTACCTTTGAGCCCTGTTTTCTACATTGTATAAATCACACTGCAGACTACACAGAGAGAGAAGTTACTCCTCTGTAACTTTGACCAGTAGAACACAGTAGAATTCAGTAAAAGTGGATTTCAACACAGAGTCAGGCGGAGGATCTGCTGGCTTACCGGGGGAAAAAATCCCTTTGGAGAGATGGTGTGAGCACAGCTAACAGTTTGCACGGTACAAAGGTAGACGTGAACCAAAACAAGTGAAACCAATGGGAAAGTCTTGTATTTTCTAGTCCGTCTGGGCCGCCTGCCAGTATGTGGCATTCCCATACTGAGGTATGGGAATAAACGTTTATTTATCCAGGGAATTTTGCCGAGCATGCATGCTGCTTTTCAGCAAAGCCCTACTTCACATTCATACAGTTTCATGTGTTCACATATGGATGCTTTAGTGATCCAGAAGTTTTTTGACATCTACGGCTTGTCTTAGCTATTTTGACTCAGGGTTGTCTTGGTCTCAACTTCTTCCTGCCTATCTAAAATTACAAAAAAAGGGTAACTTTATTGATGTTTGGTTTATTTTCTCCCCAGCACTACAGAAAATTCAAGGTAGTTCACCAGCAGATTCTGTGTATGTATTGTTCCTCAGACCTCTATGCATTAGTCAAATTCCTATGAATTGATTGGTTGGATGTTGAAGGGTTTAGTCTTCCTGCAGATAGATCTACATCTCTGTTCACTCTTAAGAAACTCCTTAAGCATTATTTTTACATTTTGAAAGACCTGCACTCTGCTGTTGCCTGTTTTAGTCTCAAACAGGACTTGGTCTCGACCCCCTTCAGTGATACCCTGCATTCAAGTGGTGTCATGCACACCTTATTACGTCGAATGATCAAGTCGGAGAAATCAGGATTGTAGATGCAGCATGAATTGGCCAAGAGTTATCACCCGTTCCAACATGGCTGACCAGAGCACGGAATCTGACATGAATGGCAGAAATTTCATACAATAAAACCAAAAAAAGAAACACAAGTACAAATTTAAAAGACATGGATATTACTTGATAACTATAGTGCTACAGCAGACTTCAAAATATTATTCATAAATATACACTGTATTGTGTTTTATTGTAAAATTAATATGTACATTTTGCCTTGAAATAAAACAATTGAAATTAAACAATTTGTCTTCATGTTAGAACCATCCAACCAGAACTACTGTAGTTCATTACATCAAATGTACTCCTTTGCCAAATGGATACTGCATATTTGCAAATAGATTTTTATAAATACAAAATGCATCAAAAGTTTGCAAATTATATCCCATACACTCGTACTTTGCTTTTCAACTTGACGGATATACATTTGTGTTTATGTTAGAAATCTGTAACAACTTCATGCATTTTATTATACAACTACACTTATTTTGGCAGTTTCTTCCCACATTAATTAACTTAAGTCTTTGGTTGACAAAACACTTTTCCAGATTGCTTCCTCTGTTTTATAGAGATGTTACATCTCTAAATATAGATTTTACATTAAATTATCAGTTTAAATTGATAAAGTTTCAAAAAGGGTCAAAAACTGTTTCTGCAGTTACATACATGTAGGTATGAGCCTTTTGTTTTTAACAACTAGTGCTCATCATCGGTGCTGAGGCATCTAGGTGAGCATCATTTTTCTCATCATCATTCTCATCGTTGTCTCTTTTGGCGCCACCTGTTGGTGAGACCTGTCGTTTTGGCAACTGCTGGGCTTTCATCTTCAACACATCCCACTTCTCAGGAACCAGGCCTTTGTTGAAGAGCAGAGAAGCCAGGTAGGAGAACAACAAGATGGCCGCTAAGGCAGACAGCATGCAGATGGTACTGACTGGAGCGCGTTGGACGTAAACACCGTCCTCAAGAGTGCATCCTGGGAAGTGGAGGACAGGTGGTAGCCCTAGCAGCGGCTCTCCAGACAAAAGTCTTAACAACAGCCCCACCAGAAAGCCCATAATAGACCCGTAACCGTTGGAGATGTTGAAGAACAGGACACAAACCAGTTGAGGGAAGGTTAAGATGTAGGTTAGCGCTATGCCGAGAAGCCAAAACACTATGACGCTGTTTTTGAGGTTGGTGAGCGATGTACCGGCCAAACCCGCAACTACCACAGTGACACGGATCACCCACTGGAGCTCTCTCTCTGAGGCCTGAAGGGAGAAGAAATGTAAGGAAGAAAAGTCCAAAGACATGCAGGTCAGGTGAACTGGAGACTCTAAATTTCCCATAGGTGTGAATCTGAGCCTGAGTGTGTTTGATGTAGTATGGTTTATGACATGTATATGATGTAGTATGGTATATGACATGTGATATAGTATGATTTTTCTCACCTGGGTCCTCAGGATGTTCTTGTAGATGTTGGAGGTGAAGATGGAGGCTGCAGACAGCAGGGCGGAGTCAGTCGATGACATCACAGCAGCGGCAATGGCTCCGATACCGATGATGGAGATGTAGGATGGGGTGAGGTGCTGCAGGACGATGGGCAGGACTAGAGCCGCCTCCCCACGTTCAAATGGAGATGGAGAACCATAGGAAGTCAGGTTCCAGTCTGAGGCATGGACAGATAGATTTTGAGATGTGAACTGGCAAAAAGGGATGCTACACCTGCTTCAGGGCAGAGACATTTGAAGTAAAGGGACAGGAATATATTACTCAGGAGAGTGTGTGGCGTCTATTATTTGATATGTCATTTTTACACAAAAATGGGGGGAAAAAACATACTACTTACATCTTACCACTTACATCTCATGGAAATTAAATGTGTTTAAAATCTAAACATCAGCCATTTATATGTCTCACAAAGTATTCTGTTGCTAAAAAAAATGATTTGAAAAAAACAAACATGAAAATAAAATTAAAAGCAAGGAGTTTGGTTCTACTGACTTCCCAAAACACATTCAGAGTTCAGAGGATTCTCAAAAGTTTCTGTACACACTGACTGAATGAACACATCTAAGTGTTTAGATCCAAACCACGCCACCTTTTTAATATTCAACACAGCAGATATACACTGCCCGTCAAACGTTTGGGGACACTTTATCTTTTCAAAGTACTATTTGACTTTCTCTCACAAATATTTGCATGTATGATTTTTTAGTTTTTAATGAGGTTAAGTTACTGCAAACTGACAAAGAAAACATGCTGATTTATTAAACATTTTCAAAAGCTAGGTGTCCCCAAACTTTTGATGGGCAGAGTATATATTTCCATGTTAAATTGTTCAAAGCTTTAAAATCCTATTGTGTATAAATCATTTATACCTGTGGATGCAGCCGTTGCCCCAATCAGAATAGAAGGAATTACGAATACAACGACAAGAGGGGCAGCAACGAAGCAGCTGATCTTGGCGGTGGTTGACGAAGAAGCGGACAACGTTCTCTGGTGGAACGCCGAATAGCCAAGATTACCCAAACTCTTCAAATCAAAGAAATGTCAAGTCAGTTCAAGTCACGTGAAGTGACGAAGTCAAAGACAAACTAGTTAGACTCCTTCTCTGTAAAGTCCTTTGAGACATGCATGTGATAAAGGGCTACAGAAATAAACAAACTTGAACTAGATATTTTCATGAAAATTCTATAAAAAACATCTACGACTGGTCTTAGCTATTTTGACTCAGGGTTGTCTTGGTCTCAACTTTTTCCTGCCTATCTAAAAATACAAAAAAAGGGTAACTTTATTGATGTTTGGTTTATTTTCTCCCCAGCACTACAAAAAATTCAAGGTAGTTCACCAGCAGATTCTGTGTATGTATTGTTCCTCAGACATCTATGCATTAGTCAAATTCCTATGCATTGATTGGTTGGATGTTGAAGGGTTTAGTCCTTCTGCAGATAGATCTACATCTCTGTTCACTCTGGTTGGTTAGGTACAGGATGGGAAATTTCCCATCCTGTACCTAACCAACTTCAAAGTGCACATAAATCTGAACTTGAATGAGGCTCAACATTAGTGTTGAGCCACAATCAAGGATCAGTTATTTATGAAGGACTGTATATAGTCCTAACTGGAACTTTGATATTTCCTTGATATTTCATCTTACCAAAATGAGGAGATTGTCAGCCCACATCCAGGCTCTCTCTGCCTCCAGTGCACCGATCCAGGGGGCCTGGAGGGTGTTGTTCAGGGCCGTCTGGGTGATGTCCAAGGAGACAGGATTCATCAAAGTAAATGGGACACACAGCCACTGCAAAGAGACAAGAAGCATCTGACTCGCCAACCAAAGTTTCAAATATCTGAATAAAATTCTTCAAGCAGATCCAAGTTGCTCTCTGCCTCTGCTGCCTGTTATAATGCTACTGATACTCGAGCACTGACATCGGGATGTCAATGAATACTACATGAAGTCTCAATAAAAACCACAGCGGTCTGCTGAATGAAGATCTGTTTAAATGTAACAGAAATGTAGATGAAAGAATTGATTGAAGTATTCGTCACTGTGGTCTATTGGTTGTATTGTATTGGTTGTTGGTTAGATCAGAAACTAGACCAGCAACAAATATGTTTCTGGACCTAAAGGTAAGGAGGGTTGCAGTCTACCTGTATCTTATCAAAGTCTGCCTGGGTGAGCAGTTATTTTTACCAATACTTCCTTAGTGTACTTAAGTAAGATTTTCAAGTATCTGGACTTTACTGGAGAAGAGTAGAGAATTAACGTTAGTGAATTCAGCTGCTAGAATTAACGTTAGTGATTTGAGGTGGTGAGGACTCTTTCTTTTGCTGACGCTAAACCTGTGCAAATAAGACAAAAAGAAATTCACAAAGCACTCGCAAAGGGTGAAATGCACCGCTAACTGCGCTGCCACGCAAAAAGTGTCTCGGTGCTCTGTGCTATTTGCACGTATTTAAATTAGGTAATATGCATACATTTGGCGCAAAATTGGCCCCTTTCTATGCAAATCAACCTCATTGCAAAAATAGTCCAGTTCACAAAGATCGGCGCTAATGGCCACACGCAGTTACAGTGAAATTATTAGCGTCTTCAGAGAGTTGGGGGTAATTGAATAGCATTTAGACGTGCCGGCCCGGAACCCGGATGGAGAGGACGCTGGCGTTGTTTTGTTCGCCACTTCTCCATCTGAGCCTTAGTTTGAGTCTGACTAGTTTCATTTCTGCGCTCCAGCAAGCTCTATTGACTGATTTTAACTTTTCTCTAGTTTAATTTTGTAACATCTTTCGCATTTCTGTATGGATTCTACCGAATCGCTACTTTGATGGATGTTTTTACCTACCTGTTGGCACTTTCCTGCAACACCGGCTTTCGTATCCGAGCTGCAGCTTTTCCCACCCATAAAAAAGGACACACACTGGACCTGGTCTGCACCTCCCGCATCACCATCAGCAACCTGACCAGCTCCGACCTCACCATCTCCGACCATCTGGCCATCACCACGGACATTCTCATCCCCACCCCCCTCGTCAAACAGAAGCGCTCCATAACTTTCCGGAATCTCAAGTCCATCCACCCCTCCTCTCTCTCCTCCCTATTGGCTGACACCATCCCTGACTCCGCCCTCATCCAGAATGTTTCCCCCACTGACCTGGTCGACACCTACAACAACGCTCTCTTCTCCTGTCTCAGTCAGCTCGCTCCCATAAAAACCAAGTCTGTCTCTTTCACTCACTCCGCCCCCTGGTATACTGACCATCTCCATCACCTCAAATCAAAGGGCCGCCACCTTGAACGGCTCGCCAATAGAACCGGTCTCACTGTCCACACAGATGCCTACAAACTGCACCGACAGCAATACAAAGACGCCCTCAACAGCGCACGCTCCTCTCACTACTCCTCCCTCATACAATCTGGCAGCAATCAAAGACACTTTTTTCTACCATAAGCAAACTCCTTAAACCTATGGACACCATCTCCAACTCCTTCACCATCAGTAAATGTGATTCATTTCTATCTCTCTCCCAAACTAAAATTAACACAATACACAGCCAACTGGCCACCGTCTTTGATCCGGAACCCGTCTCCCCTCCACTTTCCAATCACCCATTCACATCCTTCATTGAAATCACTGCATCGGACCTATCCTCCATAGTCACTGGCATGAAAACCTCAACCTGCGTCCTGGACCCCATCTCCTCCACCCTACTCAAGGCCTGTCTCCCCTCACTCTCTCCTTTGATCACTAAAGTTATAAACTCCTCTTTGTCCACTGGCCTCGTCCCCCCCCTCCTCAAACTCGCTGCTGTCACCCCCTTACTAAAAAAACCCGGACTCAACCCTGACACCCTCAATAACTACAGGCCCATCTCCAACCTCCCCTTCCTCTCAAAAATCTTAGAGCGAGCTGTTGCCTCCCAATTAAAATCACACCTGGACTCCAATAACCTCTATGAACCTTTTCAATCCGGTTTCCGCTCCAGACACAGCACTGAAACTGCTCTATAAAAAGGTCACCAATGACATTCTCCTCTCTGCTGACTCTGGTTCCCTCTCCATCCTCATCCTCCTTGACTTAAGCGCCACCTTCGACACCATCAACCACTCCATCCTCATCACTCGCCTCCAGTTCTCCCTTGGCATAACCGGCACTGCCCTCTCCTGGCTTAAATCATATCTCTCCAACAGACATCAATTCATCTCCATCAACAACTGCAAATCCACCACTGCCCCAGTCGCTCATGGTGTCCCCCAGGGCTCAGTACTTGGTCCCCTGCTTTTCATCCTCTACATCCTACCACTTGGACAGATCCTCCGCCAACATGGCCTCCGGTTTCACTGCTAAGCAGATGACACTCAGCTCTACCTCTCCATTAAGACCATTTCTGTAGCCACCCATTCCACCCTCACCACCTGCCTCATAGACGTCAAAACATGGATGCAAAAGAACTTTCATAAACTCAACTGCAACAAGTCTGAAATCCTCATCATTGGCCCAAACTCCCTCATCTGCTCCACCCAGGATTTCTCACTTAACATCGATGGCTCCATTGTCACCCCTTCCACTCACGTCCGCAACCTTGGAATGATCCTCGACCCCACCCTCTCATTCCTCCATCATGTAAACCAGATCACAAAAACAGCTTTTTTCCACCTTAGGAACATCGCCTGTCTCCGACCCTCCCTATCCTTCTCCGCTGCTGAAACACTGATACATGCATTCATAACATCCAGGCTCGATTACTGCAACAGCATCTTATATTGCTCATCAAACAACATCCTCAATAAACTCCAATATGTCCAAAACTCTGCTGCCCGCATGCTCACCTCCACCCGCCGCACTGAGCACATCACCCCTGTCCTCCATGACCTCCACTGGCTCCCGATCAAATACAGGATACACTTCAAAATATTACTCACCACCTTCAAAGCCATCAACAGCCTGGCCCCCCCCTACCTCTCCGACCTCCTCCACCACCACATCCCTATTACCACTACCTCTATTATAATTGTTTTATCCTGTGTTTGTAAAGCGTCTTTGAGCACTGAGAAAAGCGCTATATAAATGTGATGTATAATTATAATAATAATAATTACTATTATTTATAAGGGGTGTCACTTATATCACTAATATCACTTGTTGTTTTAACTGAGAATTGAATTGAATTGACCTTGCAAATGTTTCTGCAACAATTCCACCTTTGTGTGACCTAAAAAATAAAATTGTCTGTAAATACAGCCTGTAAATAATATTTTGACATTATTATTCTTATTACTATAGAACTTTAACACAGATTGCTTCACAAACAAAAGCAAATAAATCAGTACAACCAAACAATCAATACAACTCAATTTCTCACTCTGAAAATATTTTCACTTATCTCACTAGTCCGCACAGTGGGCCTTATTTTGGCCTAAAGATTCAACACCATAACCCAGCTCCCTCTGGACTGGGATATTAAATCCCAAATATGGTTTGTCGCTGTCCCGACAAACCATATTTAAATAAATATTAATTCTGAAATATTAATATTTAATAAAATGTTTCTCTTTCTCTCTGCCATTGTCCTGCCTACTGTGTTCTTGGCGCAAAGGCAACATTTATATTTTGCTACACTGATAATTGCAATCAGACGCAAAACAGGAGCAAATTGGACTCAGTTGCAACACGTTATGGGCGTGTTTGCGCTGGCATATCATTAGTGCAATATCTTTGGTGAATCGGTCCTTGAGACGGAGCAAATAGCGGTTGCAAATGATACGCAGTTCATGGTGCTATTAGTGGCTTTTTATTGTCTCTTTATCGGCTTTTTATCCGCTTTTTATCATCTTTCTATTGTCTTTTTACGTCTTTTAACTGTGTCTTAATTCTATCTTTCTTTTATTCTATTTTACTGTTTATTTTGGTCTTCATCCTACAATCCCTGTTTATTATTGTTTTATTGCCTTTTAAATTTATAATTTATAAGTATTCTGCTTTTAGTTTGTCTGTCAAAGCACTTTGTAAACTCTGTTTTTAAATGTGCTATATAAATAAAGTTATTATTATTATCATTATTATTATTATTATTATTATTATTATTTACATGCATCAGTATTCATTGAGGGCGTTGTTGAGAGGCGTTTTTCAGTTTGGGAGGAGTTGATGGTTGACGTATGCGGCTTGACAAGACCGATGCATTTACACTTGGCAAACTTGAGGATACATTGCGTCTCAAGCCACCTCCAAAGGTGGTGAAGTTATAGTCGACACTCTGGAATTTCACTCAGTAGGTTGCTACAGCATTACATGTGACGTTGCAGCAACGTTCCAGTTCCAGCTCCAATGACTCTGTTAGTAGGGATTTGCACTTTTACTTCCAGCACCTCTGACTTTTGCACTTTTTCAACCAACTGTGGCGTTCCTGGACTAAGTAGGGGTGAAGTATCTTGCTCAGTGGCGGATGGGGAATCAAACCTTGGGCCGTGCGGTTGCAGGATGACCTCACTTAACCACTGGGCCATCCTTACTACAACACTATGAAACCGGACACCAGGATTTAAGCAAACTCACCAAGCTGATAAACATGAGGATGAGCTGTATGATGTCTGTGTAGGCCACAGAGTAGAGACCTCCCAGCAGTGTGTAGGTAATGGCCACTGCAGCAGAGATCCAGATGCTTACAGTGTAGGACACATCCAGAATCACACTCATGGTTGCACCTATAACAGACAGACAGAGAGACAGACAGAGAGACAGACAGACAGACACACACATGCATCAGTGTTACTAGAATCACGGTTAGGAGTGTGACACAATCTGTAGGATTTTATCAAGTCTGTGGGAGAGGAGCCTTGCTCTCCCATAGAGTGAGGTAGTTCAGAAGAAGGTGACTGAAAGGGGACGAGCTGGTACACACACCTATGTACGTACACATGTTTATTTTCACATATACCTATCTAATTCCTTCAAGGTTATGCATTGGTCACATTCTGCAAGTAAATGCAAAATTCCAGCGACATCTTGATCAGTATGTTATCTTGAAAAAATTGTAAAAAACCAAGCTTTCTGTCAATAGTTGTGTTCTATTTGGATAGGAACTATTTTTTCTCAAAGACGCACTACTTTCTAAGCCGATGTAAACTCTATGAGAGCCAGAAGAATGCCACTGTCTCCTAAAATAATTGCTGACAGAAAGCTAGGTTTTTAAAAATGTTTTCAAAATAACATACTTTCACCGGTATGATTTTACTGTGAGCGTCGTGTTTTGCAAAACAATGTTTATAATCGTTTTCAAAGACTGTCGCATATGCCCCTAGGTTTCTATTGCAGTAGAGTGGGAGGGGGGCGCCCGGTGTTACTGACAGAATTATTGACAGATAGATTTCTGTCCATTGGGCTGTTTTGGAATGTCAACATGTGGGAGAGGCACGAATACAGTAGCCTAGCTTTGCTCATAACGGAGCTACTTCATAGAAAAAAAGAAGAAACAGACTATACAGAATAAAGAAGAAACTGACCTGGAAAACCTCGTCTACATGGAAAACCAAGTCATCCCAACGTTATACCAGGATCTCTCTGTTTAGTCTTTGTTTTGGTTGTACAGTTGTGTCTGTGATCGCCACTATTTTTTCCAAAACAAACGTAGGAATGCTTCTGATTGGCCAACAGATGGCGACGAGTCCGTCTGTCCAGAAAAAGTTCAACTGGGCTGAACTTTCTGTCCGTCTCAGCTCTTATTGAAAATGAATTGGAATGAACAGAGACGGACAAACACAACGGATCAGTGTCGCCACGGCTAACGTAACTTAAATACCACAGGTAACGTTACCTGCCGTTAAAGTTTGTCAGACAGCAGAAGACGTGGATGTCTGTAAATTAATGGCGGAGTGTGTAGCTCAGTGTGTGGGAGCAATGGTCAGCTAGCGCGACGCTGTTATCGGTTAAATTACCTACTCCGCTACGTATTCCACTAACGTCACTTCAATACCACAATAACGTTACCTACCGTTTGCAGGACAGCAGAAGACGTGGATGTCTGTAAATCGGTGGAGACTGGGGCTCTGTGGCATTTATCAGTGTGTGGGACTGAATGTGGCATTTAGCCCATAGGCGAGAGGCCAACTATTAGTCAAAGACGCCCTCTAGAGGCCATCTCACGAAACAACAGGCATATGACTGACTGCCTGACCTGAATTTGGCTCCCGATGCATTTGGGAAAAATTAAGAACCTTGTGTTACATGACCCTTGCTTCTTTGTGTGTGTGTGTGTGTGTGTGTTTGTTGGCATGTTGTGTTCACTGCTTACATACCTAAACTAATAAGTGTTGTAGCCACCCAAATAATGTCAGTTAGAAGTGAAGTCGTCGACAGAACAGCCGTTGGGACTTTTCCGTACTTGATCTGGAAAGGATCCATCATGGTCACATATTTTCTGTCTCTCATCGGCCCGGCAAAGAAAAGACCACCTTAATAATAAAACAAATACAGATTTGCATTCTGTTAAGATAGACCACCTACAGTTATTCTTGTCACCACATTTATTGTTGTTGAACCCTACTTTTTTTTTTTTTCTTGTCATTAGGAAAGATTAGGAAGGAATCAGTGATGATGTTACAATCTCTCCTTTTGTTGAGTGAGTCAATCATATCCACTGGTAACCAATCCCCAAACACTCTGTGACAGACCTGTATTATAATTGCTGTGATGTTGACAGACTTACAGAGAATAAAACCCATTACACTTCCTGCAGGGTAGTTGATAGCCCAGATTAGGCCTGAAGAGGGGTTGTAAATCATCTCAGCTGTTCCAATAATTAAACCTCCTCCAATCCACGTAGCTGAGGGATAAACACACACACACACACACACACACACACACACACACACACACACATACACAAAGTATATTTATTGAGATTCCTCGATTTAAAAAAACATGCTGCTCATTGCCAGTGTAAAGTGAAACTTTTGCACATCCAAAAGGTCTTCTTGACAGAGGTTTAAAAAGAGCCTTTATTGAAGCCCATTGATTTTTAAAGACATTTAATAAATCATGGATCATGAAATTTACATAATACATATTTTTATTCAATGCACTTTACAGTAGCATGATTTTTTTGTATGATTCAAACCTGTACCCGTAATATTGTTAGTGCCATGCTCTACCCATGGAGGTACATAGTCCTATTTTTTTTTTAAAAAGAAAAAAAAGTGATAAAAAACATCCAAATGGAAATTGTGTTTTCACACAACACCAGTAGCATCCAAAAAAATAGATTTCTATGAACTCACCTGTCATGGTGAAGATTCCCACCACCAAGCTGATGCCTCGATTTGCCAGCAGAGTTACCTCCAATCTGTTGGATTCACTCTTCTTCTCTTCCTTTTTTGTTTTAATGGAAGCCCAGACGCCGGTACCAAGAACCAGCAGGTAGAAAAACACCATCGCTATCACTCCTGGGACGTTGAGAGCCATGGTGGACCCGACTTTTGTTTTGCAGAGTAAAAAACAATTCAGCTGGCTGAATGATTTGCTCTAAATGAGCCGACTGACTGATTGACTGACTGACTGTGTGGCTGACTGGCACAATACACAGATTCTCTGTCCTTTCACCTACTATCCTCAGCCTAAATGAGTGATGAAGTGGAAGATGCTTAACCTGTTCAGGTTGAAAAATGCCTCAAGCTACTTCAGAGGCAAACAAGCAAATTCTTCAAAGTTTTGGTCCGTAGAAGTCTCCAGGCTTGTTGTGAATGGTGAAATCTTGTCAGTTGTCCGATGTTAGCAGTCCTCAGATGTTAAGGTGAATCCTGGAGTTTCAAACAGCTCACATGGATTTCAGTTAGCTCTCAGCTTTAATTTCTCTTCTCCTGCTCCAACAGTGACACTGGTTAAAGGCCAGCTGTATCTAAATCGCATTGTCAATCTGGGTACTGTAGTGTCTAGCAGCCAAGGACAAGTTTGGAAAACAGCATATAGCATCCACCCCTCTGTAACTTTCCATTAACCATCTGTAAGTGTAACCATCCCAGGCAGCAGCAGCACAGTGAAAGACAGCAGAGGAAGAAGAGCCAGTGAAGATGGTAGAAAGCAAGAACAGGGTGAATATAGACAGGAAAGACAAGATGGAGAAGATAGACAGGAAAAACAGGAGACTGTTCAAATGCTGATTGAATCTGCTTTCCTTTCAAATTCTGCTGTCATTTGGCTAGCCACTTAGTCAGTAGAGAACAAAACTAATACCATACCAATACCATACTAATACCATACCATAACCTAACCCTAACCCTGAACAGAGTTAATAAAGACAAGGCAGTACAAGTCTCTCTCAAATTAATGAGTTTAACAGAAAATCTTCCCAATTAAGTTTCATGTGTGTTTATAGAGACAAAGTAGTCATAGTCATAATTCTTATCACACGGTTGGCTTTCTTTTTTACATATATATATTTCTAACACCTCCTTTAAGCTGCTGTTAGTTGTTTTTTTTTAATTGTAGGCAAGGTCACTGAGCAAACAGCTGGTCTGTAGCAAGTTTTCAAAATATCCCATTCCATGTACAAAAATGTGCAAACAACTGAAGCAATTTCCCTGACCTCAGCAGTTATCAATATTATACATGCAGTGTGATTGTTGTACCTGGTTTCCTTGTGTTTGTTCCCTGTATTGCTGTTTAGTTGTAGTAGATATAGTAACGGTAGAAATAAATGTGTGAGACAAAAGTAACTTCAAAATCAATCACTAAACCGGAAAAGATATGTTCTGCCCATTTATAAATGAATATACTGTAGGAATACTAATAATAACAATAATAAAAATAATAGTTAAGACCATAATAACAACCTACCTCTTGTGTTCGGCCAACAGAGAGGGCTTTACCTTGTGTTATCATACCGGCCCCTATAGAAATTGGTTCGCTGGTCGAATAATTGGCTATTAGGGATATGATAATTCCTTATAATTTCTCATCTAAAATAATATTACCTTTGAGCCCTGTTTTCTACATTGTATAAATCACACTGCAGACTACACAGAGAGAGAAGTTACTCCTCTGTAACTTTGACCAGTAGAACACAGTAGAATTCAGTAAAAGTGGATTTCAACACAGAGTCAGGCGGAGGATCTGCTGGCTTACCGGGGGAAAAAATCCCTTTGGAGAGATGGTGTGAGCACAGCTAACAGTTTGCACGGTACAAAGGTAGACGTGAACCAAAACAAGTGAAACCAATGGGAAAGTCTTGTATTTTCTAGTCCGTCTGGGCCGCCTGCCAGTATGTGGCATTCCCATACTGAGGTATGGGAATAAACGTTTATTTATCCAGGGAATTTTGCCGAGCATGCATGCTGCTTTTCAGCAAAGCCCTACTTCACATTCATACAGTTTCATGTGTTCACATATGGATGCTTTAGTGATCCAGAAGTTTTTGACATCTACGACTTGTCTTAGCTATTTTGACTCAGGGTTGTCTTGGTCTCAACTTCTTCCTGCCTATCTAAAAATACAAAAAAAGGGTAACTTTATTGATGTTTGGTTTATTTTCTCCCCAGCACTACAAAAAATTCAAAGTAGTTCACCAGCAGATTCTGTGTATGTATTGTTCCTCAGACCTCTATGCATTAGTCAAATTCCTATGCATTGATTGGTTGGATGTTGAAGGGTTTAGTCCTCCTGCAGATAGATCTACATCTCTGTTCACTCTTAAGAAACTCCTTAAGCATTATTTTTACATTTTGAAAGACCTGCACTCTGCTGTTGCCTGTTTTAGTCTCAAACGGGACTTGGTCTCGACCCCCTTCAGTGATAGCCTGCATTCAAGTGAATAAAGCCAAAAAAAGAACCACAAGTACAAATTTAAAAGACATGGATATTACTTGATAACTATAGTGCTACAGCAGACTTCAAAATATTATTCATAAATATACACTGTATTGTGTTTTATTGTAAAATTAATATGTACATTTTGCCTTGAAATAAAACAATTGAAATTAAACAATTTGTCTTCATGTTAGAACCATCCAACCAGAACTACTGTAGTTCATTACATCAAATGTACTCCTTTGCCAAATGGATTCTGCATATTTGCAAATAGATTTTTATAAATACTAAATGCATCAAAAGTTTGCAAATTATATCCCATACACTCGTACTTTGCTTTTCAACTTGACGGATATACATTTGTGTTTATGTTAGAAATTTGTAACAACTTCATGCATTTTATTATACAACTACACTTATTTTGGCAGTTTCTTCCCACATTAATTAACTTAAGTCTTTGGTTGACAAAACACTTTTCCAGATTGCTTCCTCTGTTTTATAGAGATGTTACATCTCTAAATATAGATTTTACATTAAATTATCAGTTTAAATTGATAAAGTTTTAAAAATAAGCATTGCAATTCACCTGGCATTGAACGCACAACCAATCAGGGCCTACCAATTTAGGTTCAACCAATCACAGTGCACTTTCTTATCTTTTAGTGCATAACAATAGTCTAACATTGGTTTTATTTCATATACTACAGCAACTTTCTCTCTGTTTGGTTACCAGACATGTAAGCACACAGCTTGAGCCAATGGAATATTTATTTATTTATTTTTATTTAACCTTTATTTTACCAGGCAGATCACTTAAAATAATGTCTATAAAAGAATGAGGGGATAAAAACATGGGAATAAAAATAAAATAAAAAAAATACTTTCATGATTTGTATTTTGTTCAGTGATATATTTTTAGTTTTGTGGTTATTCAATTTTATTTATTTTTATTCTATTTTATGCAGAAAAAGTAAAAGACAACAATGCACACAGAAAAATAAAAACAGAAGTCAAATTTTGTCATGGCCCTGGGTCAAAAACTGTTTCTGCAGGTTCACTAATATGTAGGTATGAGCCTTTTGTTTTTAACAACTAGTGCTCATCATCGGTGCTGAGGCATCTAGGTGAGCATCATTTTTCTCATCATCATTCTCATCGTTGTCTCCTTTGGCGCCACCTGTTGGTGAGACCTGTCGTTTTGGCAACTGCTGGGCTTTCATCTTCAACACATCCCACTTCTCAGGAACCAGGCCTTTGTTGAAGAGCAGAGAAGCCAGGTAGGAGAACAACAAGATGGCCGCTAAGGCAGACAGCATGCAGATGGTATTGACTGGAGCGCGTTGGACGTAAACACCGTCCTCAAGAGTGCATCCTGGGAAGTGGAGGACAGGTGGTAGCCCTAGCAGCGGCTCTCCAGACAAAAGCCTTAACAACAGCCCCACCAGAAAGCCCATAATGGACCCGTAACCGTTGGAGATGTTGAAGAAGAGGACGCAGACAAGTTGAGGGAAGATCATGATGTAGGTTAGCAGCATGCCGAGAAGCCAAAACACCATGACGCTGTTTTTGAGGTTGGTGAGCGATGTACCGGCCAGACCCGCAACTACCACAGTGACACGGATCACCCACTGGAGCTCTCTCTCTGAGGCCTGGAAGAAGAAGAAATATGGAAGAAATATAAGGCAGAAGACAAGACCAAAGACATGCAGGTGAGGTGAACTGGAGACTCTAAATTGCCCCTAGGTGTGAATGTGTTTGATGTAGTATGGTATATGACATGTATATGATGTAGTATGGTATATAAGATGTATATGATGTAGTATGGTATATGACATGTATTATGTAGTATGTATGAAGCCTGTTCAGACAGGCCTGGTGACTTCCTTGATGAGATGGATGTCCTTCTCTCTTTTCCTGAGGATGGCACTCCACTCAGTCTTCTGGGTGACTTCAACATCCAGCCAGAGAAATTGCAATCTCTGGCCTTCCTTAACTTTTTCTCGTCTTTTGACCTTACCCTTTCTTAATCTCCTCCTACTCACAAGGCAGGGAACATGCTTGACCTTATCTTTACCAGATCCTGCTGTACCTCCAACCTTACCGTCACCCCTCTTCCTGTATCTGACCATCACTTTATATCCTTCTCCCTTCCCATCTCATCCTCCGCCTCCCACTCAACATCCACTCACACTGTCACCACCCGGTGCAACCTAAAAACTCTCTCACCTACCTCGCTCTCTTCTGCTATACTTTCCTCGCTTCCTTTGGCTAAACAGTTCTCTCTCCTGGCCAACCGACGAGGCCTTCTCTACTCTTCTATCCTCTCTTTCCTCATCTCTTGACTCTCTCTGCCCACTAACCACTAAACCAGCTTGATCCTCTCCACCAGCTCCTTGGCTGTCTGAATCTCTGTGAACTTATAGAACAGAGCTTTGGGCAGCTGAGAGGAAATGGAGAAAATTGCAGCGCCCTGACGATCTCACTGCCTACCACCTTCTTCTCTCCAACCTCACCTCTGCAGTGTCGGCAGCAAAGACTTCCTTTTTCATTACCGAAATCCACTCATCCGCCTCCAACCCCAGTAAACTGTTTTCCACTTTCTCCTCCCTTGTCAACCCACCCTCCTCTCAGTTGATGATTTTGTCACCTATTTTGCTAAGAAGGTGGATCCCTGGGCTTGCTTCCTTCTTTCCCCTCTCCCCAGATGATGTCCTCACACTTCTCCAAACCATCTGCACCGACATCAGTCCCTTCCTCACTACCCTTATCAATTCCTCCCTGTCCTCAGGCCTCGTTCTAGCTGCTCTAAAGACTGCCAGAGTCAAGCGTCTACTTAAGAGACCTTCCCTCGACCCTGCTGCTATCCAGAACTACAGACCTGTATTTCTTCTCTGCTTTCTATCCAAAACCCTTGAGCGAGTAGCTTCCAATCAACTCTCTCTCTATCTTTCCCAGAATGACCTCCTGGACCCTCTTCAATCTGGTTTCAAGGCTTCTCACTCTACTGAGACTGCTCTCCTTGCTGTCATGGAGGCTCTCCACACTGCCAGAACTTCCCTCTCCTCTGTCTTTGTCCTCCTTGACTTGTCTGATGCTTTTGATACAGCTGACCACCACATCCTTCTCTCCATCCTATCTGAACTGGGCATTACTGGATCTGCCCACTCCTGGTTTGCATCATATTTGGCTAAACGCTCATACCAGGTCTCATGGAGAGGATCTCTGTCCAGACCTTGCATACATAGTACCGGCGTCCCTCAGGGCTCAGTCCTGGGGCCATGTTGTTCTCTCTGTATACTAAATCCCTCGGCCATGTGATCTCCTCTCATGGCTTCTCCTATCACTGTTATGCTGATGACACTCTACCTCTCCTTCCCCGCCTCAGAAACACAAATTGATGGGCGCATCTCTGCATGTCTTAAAGACATCAGTGCTTGGATGTCTGTGCACCACCTCAAGCTCAATCTTGACAAGACGGAGCTACTCTTTCTCCCAGGGAAACACTGCCCTCACACAGACCTCTCCATCACCATTGAAAACACCACTGTGTTGCCTTCTCAGACTGCCAAGAACCTAGGGGTGAACCTGGACAACCAACTAGTGCTGGTCAAAAAAGAACGAACGAATCATTTTCAACGAATCATTCTCGAGCTCGAAACATACAGAGTAACCCCTATACTGGATACTGGAACTCGACTCGACATGGCAGCGGTACTGAATGCTGGAGTTGCTGCTCGCAGTCGACAGCCTGCAAATCACACTGTGCATGCGGTACAGTGCTACAAAAGAACTACAATTTTTTTTGTAGGAACGATAAGTTGATGTTATGTTGATGTTTTCACTGAAAAAACAAATAATGTTGTTTGTGTTATGACTAATGTAAAACTAATGTATCTTCTTGTATTGAGCGGTTGTGCCAACTTGTGTTTTTCCCCTCGGGGCTTGCCGTACTTAGATACTGCTTTGTTGAATGATTCGTTCATACTGAAGACTCAAACTCAACTCGACACGGCAGTACTATCAAATGCTCGAGATGCTGCTTGTCTCAGACAGCCTGCAGAGACTGTGACTGGGCCCAGGTAGGCACGCTGCTGCGGTTTCCAGCTTGGTTGGTAGTTACTTGTTTAGCCTTTTGGTGTAACTAATCTTGTAATTTGTTCTAAGCCATATTACAAAAAAAATAAATAAAAGTGTGCTTTTGTACTTGTATTATTTTCTTAATAAATAAGAATTGACCTCACACACCAATTTAAAAACTACTATTATAGTGCTTCACTCACCGAATAGATAAGTAGAATCAATGAAACAAAAAATAAAATCTAAAATACAATGAAATAGACAATTAACAGTAATTACATAGGATATCTTGCCCTCTGCTGGCCTAAAACGAGCACAACACTTACTGTGTTACTAAAAATCTCGAAAGTTCCATTCATTTAGATGTACTGACTCGACATGAACGAATCAACAAAAAGACTCGGACATACCGGCACTACTGTCCTGCTCTGCCTACATTGCAGCGACAACCCGCTCCTGTAGGTTCTCCGTCTATAACATCCGTCATCTCCGGCCTGGACTACTGCAACGCTCTTCTGGCCAGGCTCCCCGCCTCTGCCATCAGACCTTTACAGCACATTCAGAACGCTGCAGCCCGTCTGGTGTTCAACCAACCAAAATTCCCTCTTCCGGTCACTTCACTGGCTTCCCATCTCTGCTCGCATCAAATTTAAGACAATCTACAATCACTGGTCAGGTTGCAAACCCCGCCTCCTCCACCCTTGCAGGTCGCCTCGCCCTTCCATCGCTACGTGGGCTCAGAAGTCGCTCATCCCTCTCTCGTCCCTGGCAGCACAATGGTGGAACGAGCTCACCCCTTCTGTCAGAACGGCTGAATCACTGCCCAACTTTCACCGGAGACTGAAGACACATATCTTCAGGTTACAACTGGACCCCACTTGAACTAACCTATCATGTAATGATCTTCCCCTTCTACTACTACTACCAAAAAAAAGGCTTAAAAGGCTTATCTGATGAAGACTGTGATACACAGTGGGTTTCACTACTAAATGATGTAATGTAATGTAATATCATGTGTACCAAAGTGTTATATTTTATTTCATCTTTTTTCATTCCTATTTTCATTATTATTTATTTGTAGATTTCTCTGTAGCCTCCTCAGTTGGAACACATTGTAAAAACCATTAGATTTTTCTCACCTTGGTCCTCAGGATGTTCTTGTAGATGGTGGGGGTGAAGATGGAGGCTGCAGACAGCAGGGCGGAGTCAATCGATGACATCACGGCGGCGGCCACGGCTCCGATACCGATGATGGAGATGTAGGATGGGGTGAGGTGCTGCAGGACGATGGGCAGGACTAGAGCCGCCTCCCCACGTTCAAATGGAGATGGAGAACCATAGGAAGTCAGGTTCCAGTCTGAGGCATGGACAGATAGATATGAACATTTTGAGATGTGAACTGGCAAAAAGGGAATCTGCACACCTTCCCAATTTGATGTAATCAAAAAAACTGTAGATAAGGCAATGAGACTTCCTGCAACACTGTTATGCAGACATGCATCATTACTTATTGAGCTTTCGGTGCTACACCTGCATCAGAGCAGAGACATTTGAAGTAAAACTGAAATATTAGACAAAGGATCTACGGGACTTCAGGATTTTATTACTCAGGAAGTCGAGTAGCAGTGTGTGTGGCGTCTATTCTTTGATATGTAATTTGTACACAAAAATGGTGGGGAGGTACAGTATGTCTCACAAACTGTTCTGTTGCTAAAAAAAAAATGATTTGAAAAAAACAAACATTAAAATAAAATTAACAGCAAGGAATTGGGTTCTACTTTTGTTAACGTGAGTACTTAATAAACCTAAACCTAAAACATAAAATAGCTATTTCCTAATACTTTGGATCTATTTATTCAACACCCAGCTTAAGGAAAAACTGACTGTTGGCATGAAGAAAGTGTGTACAACAGTTCCAGCTGCTAAGGAGTTTTTCTTGATGAACGTATAGTTTAATTGTTTTAGTGTTATCGTCTCAAATTTTTGCATGTATGATTTTCTTTTCTCAAACTAAATCTAGTTAGTCTTTAATGAGGTTAAGCTATCGCAAACCAACAAAGAAAACATGCTTATTTATTAAACGTTTTTAAAAGCTAGATATCCCCAAACTTTTGATGGGCAGAGTATATATTTCCATGTTAATTTGTTCAAAGGTTTAACATCCTATTGTGTATAAATCATTTATACCTGTGGATGCAGCCGTTGCCCCAATCAGAATAGGAGGAATTGCCAATACAACAACAAAGGCGGAAGCAACAAAGCAGCTGATCTTGGCAGTGGCTGACGAAGAAGCGGACAACGTCCTCTGGTGGAAACTCTGATAGCCAATGCTACCCAAACTCTTCGAATCAAAGAAATGTCAAGTCAATTAAGTGACAAAGTCAAAGAAGAACACATAAAAGCAAAAGCAAAGCAAAATAAAGTAATCACACTCTGTGCTTCACCTTAAAGAGATTTGCCTCGAATTCATAGTAACACTAACAAGGTTTTCCTTGTATGCATTGAGGGTGTAAGGCTGATGGTGCCAGGTAGGTTAGGCTATGTAGGACAGGTAGGCTGCTATGTCTTGCTAAAATCTGCTATTGTGTGCTTTGTTCAGCTTCTTTGTATTTATCTTACATCATTCTGTTCTATGGTTGATTGTTGATCAGTTAGATCTAGTTAGGCTCATTCTATGTAACGTCCTTTGAGACATGCATGTGATAAAGGGCTACAGAAATAAACAAACTTGAATTTGAACTAGATATTTTCATGAGAATCCACAAAACACAAGGTTTGAGGAGTGAAGGAAATTTCCATCCTCTACCTAACCAACTTCAAAGTGCACATGAATCTGAATATGAACTTGGATGAGGCTTGGAATTGTAGATTGTGGCTCGACATTAGTGTCAAGCCACAATCAAGGAACAGTTATTCATGAAGAACTGTATATAGTCCTAATTGGATACCGTCAACTGATCTTTGAAATTTCCTTGATATTTCATCTTACCGAAATGAAGAGATTGTCAACCCACATCCAGGCTCTCTCTGCCTCCAGTGTACCGATCCAGGGGGCCTGGAGGGTGTTGTTTAGGGCCGTCTGGGTGATGTCCAAGGAGACAGGATTCATCAAAGTAAATGGGACACACAGCCACTGCAAAGAGACAAGAAACATCTGACTCGCCAACCAAAGTTTCAAATATCTGAATAAAATTCTTCAAGCAGATGCAAATTGCTTTCTGTCTGTGCTGCCTGTTTGAAAGATATAATGCTACTGATACTCGAGCACTGACATCGGGATGTCAATGAATACTACATGAAGTCTCAATAAAAACCACAGCGGTCTGCTGAATGAAGATCTGTTTAAATGTAACAGAAATGTAGATGAAAGAATTGATTCAAGTATTCGTCACTGTGGTCTATTGGTTGTATTGTATTGGTTTTTGGTTAGATCAGAAACTAGACCAGTATGTGTTTCTGGACCTAAAGGTAAGGAGGGTTGCAGTCTACCTGTATCTTATCAAAGTCTACCTGGGTGAGTTTTTCTTTCACTTAAGACTTTTTACTTTTACTCACTACATTTTCTAAACAGACTTAGTTTTGTTACTCTTGGGAAATCATCAACTGATTTTTTTTATTTTTTTTTTATTTTTTTTTCAGCATCAAGAGCCAGATGTGATTGGCTGCTTGTTCACCAAAGCGACACCAGAAAGGAGGGAAAGGGACAGAGAGAGAAGCAACAGGAAGAAGAGGGAAGCAACAAAAGAGTAGAGAATTAACGTTAGTGAATTCAGCTGCCAGAATTAACGTTAGTGATTTGAGGTGGTGAGGACTCTTTCTCATTTGTGATTCGGAGGAATGCTCAGCAGAGAACCAATTTAGAACATTAGAAATGGCTTTTATAGAGGACTACTGTAACTTTATACTTTAAAGGCATACTGAGTAGGATTTTGCTGCTTGTGGCTTGTAAACACAACTTTGAGTTCAGTAAGTGGACCCTCCTCCCTGCGGTGCCAGATCAGTAAAAAACAGTAAAAAAACAGCAAGGCAAAACGCCAAGCAGACAAGGTACATTCCAAAACGAGAATGAATCTAGAGTTGGCTTTCACCCGTTGCCGAGTATTGAAGGAGAGGATGGGAAGAGCGACACAGAGTTGGCCTGTGTTCTCTTGGACAGGTTGGTGCTGGTTAGCTTAGCTATCAGCTTTTCTACCACAACAAAGCTACGCTGACGACAGCAGCTAGCTGCCAGCTCACGAGACACACTCGCTTTGACCACAACTACTGGTACTCTGTATTAGAGTTCGGACCGCTGCCGCAGCAAGCGAGGCTTTCAGATATAAAATGATTTAGCAGTGGTTTTGGTTGCAGGCGGACACATCCACTGCCAAAAGGTTGACACCCAGAAACATCCTGAACATTCAGAAATAAGAAAATCCAGGCAGAAGGTAGGGTCTCTGCAGACACACACACTGTCACACACTACCAATGGGCTATAATGAATGAGTACAGGATCATTTTTGGATGGATTTATCCTATTTCAAGGGGGAAAATCTTGCTCAGTATGCCTTTAAGTAAATTTGAGTAATTTGAGTATGTACTTTTATACTTTGACTTAAGTAAAGGATTTGAAATGGTACTTGAACTTTTTAGAGTATATTTTTAGATTACACTTTTACTTGAGTAAGAAATTTGTGTAGGCTACTTCCATCACCTCTGATTTTGACTCTTTTTCAACCAACTATGGTGGCGTTCCTGGAGTAAGTAGGTATGAAGTATCTTGCTCAATGGGGGATGGGGAATCAAACCTTGGGCCATGCGGTTGCAGGATGCACTGGGCCATCGTTACTACCGCACTATGAAATCTGACGCCAGGATTTAAGCAAACTCACCAAGCTGATAAACATGAGAACAAGCTGTATGATGTCTGTGTAGGCCACAGAGTAGAGACCTCCCAGCAGTGTGTAGGTAATGGCCACTGCAGCAGAGATCCAGATGCTTACAGTGTAGGACACATCCAGAATCACACTCATGGTTGCGCCTATAACAGACAGAAAGAGGACCGAGCTGGTACACACACCTATGCACGCACACACATTTATTTGTCACATATACCTATAATTCCTTCAAGGTTAATCATTAGTCACGTTCTGCAAGTAAATGCAAAATTCCAGCGACATCTTGAGGCTGTTACAGCTATAGCCTGAATGCATCATTTGACTAGCTAGCTAGCATGTGTAGCCACGCAATTTGACTCAGTCGGTACCAGTGGGAGACAAGAGCAGCATCTCATAACAGTATCAGATCATTTTCACAAAATGGTTATATCAAATTAATAGAATAGAATGGTAGAATAGAATACAAATGTAATTCTAACAAAAACGGAACATTCCACAAAGACAGCTAACCAATTTGTTGATTAGCTAAAGGTAGCCAACTTTGGCAATGATTAGGTTATCGCTCGCACCATCAAATGTATAGAGGCTTTGCAGTTGCGTAACAAATCTCCTAGCCATGGCGCTACCATGGAGGTCTATATTGTAAAATTGGGCGCACAATATAACCAGGCTAGAAACAGAGAGCTAGCTAAGAAAGCTTGTTGTGATGTGTAGATCCATTCAGTAACGTTCTCAGTAAAAGTGAATAGTGTGATAAGGTGGATTTGTTTCCAAATGTAGGTTATTGTGACACAGTAAACTGTCTTGTCTTTAGCCCTAGTCTCTACTCCAAAACATGAAGAG
This sequence comes from Centroberyx affinis, assembly GCF_046629955.1. Lineage (NCBI taxonomy): Eukaryota > Metazoa > Chordata > Actinopteri > Beryciformes > Berycidae > Centroberyx > Centroberyx affinis. The sequence goes on from NW_027281325.1 coordinate 154,205, forward strand.
TTGTAGTTTGAGAAGAGTCAGCTCAGTTAACCTGAACAAACTGTTAGCTAGCTAACTAGCCAGCAAACACACTGATGTTAATGTGAACATGCTAACGCTAGCTTCTACTAGATACGTTAGCTAGTGTGCTTTATGTGTTAACAAGAAAGTGATGGTTACCATAGCTACCATCTAATCATCAGAATGCTGAAGTGTGGTACAAGTGTGAAACTCTATTCTATTTCTATGAACAAAACAATAAAACATTTTGCATTTGCCTTTTCTGTGTTTTAATAATTTATGTGAAATGTATATGGTGTAAATAATTTGTCATTACCTTTTCATGGTTGTCAAACAACAGCATGATCATCAACATTCACACAAAAAGCAACCACATAACATGTTGATTTTTTGTTTTGCCCATAGAAATTGAATAGGGTTTTGCACTTTGTAGGCGTGTTAACTATGTCTGTCATAATGTATGTAAACACAAACGTACTGAATTAATATTGAATATTGAATGAGTATTGAATAATGCGAGTAGTACATACAGGAGATGCTGCTCCTTTGCTGCAGTCTCAGGATGAGACTCGGGACGCACGCAGCATACATGTATGCACTCTGTATTTGTTGGCATGTTGTGTTCACTGCTTACATACCTAAACTAATAAGTGTTGTAGCCACCCAAATAATGTCAGTTAGAAGTGAAGACAGCGATAGAACAGCCGTTGGGACTTTTCCATACTTGATCTGGAAAGGATCCATCATGGTCACATATTTTCTGTCTCTCATTGGCCCGGCAAAGAAAAGACCACCTTAATAATAAAACAAAGACAGATTTGCATTCTGTTAAGATTGACCACCTACATTTATTCTTGTCACCATATTTATTGTTGTTGAACCATATACTGTTTTTTTTCCTGTGATTTGGAAAGATTAGGAAGGAATGAGTGATGATGTTACAATCTCTCCTTCTGTTGAGTGAGTCAATCATATCCACTGGTAACCAATCCCCAAACACTCTGTGACAGACCTGTATTATAATTGCTGTGATGTTGACAGACTTACCGAGAATAAAACCAATTACATATCCTATTGGGTAGCCGATAGCCCAGATTAGGCCTGAAGAGGGGTTGCACACTGTCTCTGCTATTCCAGTAAAGAAGCCTCCTCCAATCCACGTAGCTGAGGGATAAACACACACAGACACACACACACACACACACACACACACACAAACAGTATATTTCTTGACATTCCTCGATCTATTTAATAGAGTGTCAGTTCTGTGAGTTTTGTAGAGGAATACTAAATTCTATGGAATACAAATTTTGAAAAACTGTAAAAACTGCAAACACTTTCCAGTTTGGATAACTTGACATAAAGCTTAAAAAAAACATGCTGCTCATTGTCAGAGTAAAGTGAAACATTTGCACATCCAAAAGGTCTTCTTGAAGTTTAAAAGGAGCCTATTGAAGCCCATTGATTTTAAAGAAATTTAATAACTTCATGAAATTTAAATAATACGTATTTTTATTTAATGCACTTTACAGTACAATGATTTTTAGTATGATTCAAATTTGTAACCGTGGTATTGTTAGTGCCATGCTCTACCCATGGAGGTACATAGTCCTATTTTTAAAAAAAGAAAAAAAAGTATAATAATTAATAGATTTCTATGAACTCACCTGTCATGGTGAAGATTCCCACCACCAAGCTGATGCCTCGATTTGCCAGCAGAGTTACCTCCAATTTGTTGGATTCACTCTTCTTCTCTTCCTTTTTTGTTTTAATGGAAGCCCAGACGCCGGTACCAAGAACCAGCAGGTAGAAAAACACCATCGCTATCACTCCTGGGATGTTGAGAGCCATGGTGGACCCGACTTTTGTTTTGCAGAGTAAAAAACAATTCGGCTGGCTGAATGATTTGCTCCAACTGACTGATTGACGTGCAAGATGCTGGACCGGTTTAGGTTGAAAAATGCCTCAAGCTACTTCAGAGGTAAACAAGCAAATTCAAGTCCAGTCCAGTCCCTCTGTACAACAGCAGATCAGTATCCAGCTGTCGATTTGCCCTATACAACTTGAGGAAGATCAGAGCCTACCTGTCTGAACATCCAGCACAACTCTTAGTACAGGGGCTTGTAATATCACACCTTGACTACAGCATATCCTCACTGGCAGGGCTCCCAGCAGCATGTACGCTCAAACCTCTGCAGATGATCCAGAACGTCCGGTCTTCAACCAGCCCAAAAAAGCACTTGTCACTCCGCTGTTCATATCCCACCACTGGCTCCCAGTTGCTGCCCACACAAGTTCAAGTCCTTGCTCGCCTACAAAGCAGCAACCCAAACAGCCCCTACCTACCTGAACTCCCTCATGCAGGTCTACACTCCCTCTCGCCCACTACGCTTTGCCAAGGAGTGGCGCCTGGTGCTGCCACCACAACAAGGCCCTAAGTCTCTAGCCAGACTCTTCTGTGTTTCCTTGGTGGTGGAACGAGTTACCAAACTCCATTCGATCTGCAGAGTCCCTATTAATTTTAAAGAAAAGGCTAAAGACCCAGCTCTTTAGCGAACACCTTCTCACCTGATGGACTGTGTAATCTAAAAAAAATAAATGTACGAAAGCCCTTGTTAAGAGAGTTTAGTTTCTTTGGCTCCTTGTATTTTAGTTGTCAGTAATTGTCTCTGCCCTTTAGAGGACAATTGGGAGCCTATTTGCAGTTGCCCACACTATTCATTTGCCCAATCATTATTTATTTTTCATTGGCAAGATATAGGCCCATCTTTATTAATGCAATCGTTAATGTTATTGGCAACATCATTGTTTGAATACTATATGCTCTAGCTAGTATTACTAGTATTGTACATGTACTTGAGTTTATCGGTATTAGGTCACTGGCCCTTTAAGAGGAACTGAGTTTTCCCAACAGAATCTGTCTGCAGCCTGCAAGACTTCAAGTTACGCCCACTTCAAGTTACGCCCCCTTCTTTCTTAAAGGTGTACAACCCTCCGAGGGCATTCTGGCTTTCATCTGTTTCTCATCTATTTTAATTAGCTACTACGACGTTCAATGAGCATTTAAAACGCAGAATTTGCATAAAGAATGAAGAGTATAACTAATTATTGACAGATCAAAACAACCTGTGATTAAAATAAAGATTTTTGCAAATGATAGTTTACTCCTGGGATGTTGAGAGCCATGGTGGACCGACTGTTGGTTGACTGGCCTCCTCACAGGCTGACTGAGCGACTGACTGGCTCTATGCGTCTTATAAGACTTCAGGATAAGGAGGAATACATTCCAGAGCGCAATTGTGAAAATCAGAAACTTGTTTGACCTTAAAAGATGTGGCGGTGGTGATAAATGTCTGGTTTCAGATGTTTTCAAACATAACGCTGTGCTTTCTAAGATTTTAACATGAAATAGCCAAGAATAACAAAGGCTTTTTAACTTTTGCATCTGCAACTTTAACTATACATAGGAGAGTGCCTTGGCTTTTTTCTTAGAGTTTTACCACATTAGAACAACTAATGAACATTGACCCAAATATTATCTTTGCTTCTCTGCTTTTCTCTGCTTTTTTGTCAGTTTGGAATTGAAGGCAGCAAGGAAACTTCTATTTTTTAGTTCTTTAATACTTTTGCAGTGCACTGACCGCAACTCTCCAGTTGTTTTCTATGTTGTTTGGAATTGAATGGAAGTGAAAGAGACTGGGAGGTGTGGCAAAACTCTTAATAACCCTTATTTGTAGCATATGCATGTGTTTAATTTTGGCGTACGCATGTGAAAACAGTCATAATTAACAGAAATGAACGTAAAGGAATGAAAATTTTTAAAATGAGCCAAAGTGAGAGAGAGAGAGAGAGAGAGAGAGAAAGAGAGAGAAATAGAGACAGAAATGAGAGGTGAGTTGTGTTGACACTGTGTAGAGTTCAAACTGGTTTGGCAACGTTGTATCCTAACAGTCATGCCAAAATTGAATTGATAGAGACAGAGATGAAATTATTACTTCATCTGGGAGTTTTGTCTTGGCTACCAAGGCACTATGATCAGGGCGTTCCTGAAAAAGAGAGCATTGCTCTCAGTGAAACTCCCCTGAATAAATAAAGGTGAAAAAACAAACAAAAAAAAACTAAGTGACAAAACACATTTGTGTTTACATACTTGCATAACTTTTCCTCTGAAGACAGTAATAAGGTCATAAGTAAGTGTTAACTACATTATTAAGTATTCCAAAAGTAATCCAAAGTATTTAGAATACGTTACCTAACTTGAGTAATCTAATGGAATACGTTACAAATTACATTTTAGGGCATGTATTCAGTAATCTGTAGTAGAATACGTTTTAAAAGTAACCCTCCCAACACTGCTAGTTGCTGTAACGCCATAATTTCCCTTCGGGGATGAATAAAGTACCTATCTATCTATCTCGCTCTGCCAAATGGAAAATTGTAATTGTAGTATTTGCAGTATTTCTATTGTATATCATCCTTTCTTTCAGTATTAGTATAGTACAGTAGTTCCAGTAGTAGTATAGTACATAGTAAAACAAGAGCTGTTTTACAAGCAACAGTAAAATAAGCAAATTATCTACAGTAGCCTATGCATATTTTATACTAACAACCAAAGATCCATATAACACAAAGGCTCACTGCAGTATTGACCGCTGCTCTTAGTGTTTTCTTAAGTCAGTGGGACAGAATCTGCTGTTTTGGTGACTTATTCACTTTTGGGACGTGTCTTCATTGTTTTCAGAGCTTGATTGCTCTTAAAACTGTGGCCTTTTCCAACCATCTGCCAGCTGTGGCATTGATAAGGCAATTTGGGCTACCATGACACTTCAACTTAATGTCAATATTAATAGCCAGTTGTAGATCAATTACTCTTTAAAACATGCATTTGAGTTTTGAGCCAACATGCAAAAGCAAGATACAACTGAAAAGTCTGTGATGCTCTGTAGGATCTGCTGCAGACCCTGATCTGGCATCTGTTTCTCTTTCAGTAGTTATTCATGAATCTGAGTCATGGATCATGAATATAGAGATAGTTCAATTTATAATTCAATGTTACTGAAGATGAAATTGAGGACTTTAACTGTTGGTTCCACTTGATGCTTACTGTCAGAATGACATCACAATGAGCTGCTCTGCACAGGGATACACAGGCTCATCTGTACAGGCAGACTCAGGTGAGCCTTATGAGGTCACAATGACACATGAAGCTGAACATTCCATGGATTTGCCAGTAAATACCAGCGTTGAGGCTTCGGTCGGTCACATGGCTCCTGAGACTCACAGAGAACCTCAACACAGCGGAAACCGAACCTTCAACACTTCTTCTACAGAACCTCAAGGAATCTGACCGTCTTGATGACGGTAAGTAAAGACTTTAACTTTCTCTAATTAATATTAGGAAATATTATCAATGTAAAATATTAGAAATGTGGAGAAATGTGGGGAAGTGCACCTGTTCTCTAGCTCTCTGATAACTGAATTTAATTGGAGAAAATGGAATGGAAAATGGAAATGAGTGTAATTATCTGTCCAAAGTAAGCCAGACTGTTCAGGGTGATTTAGTGCACCAGTGCATGCTTGGTACCCATTTTAAGTTTGTGTTGGCCCAGTATTGGTTATCCAATCTTTAAGCCACCTTGATTCTCAGGTTTAACTGTTCTACAGGTCCCATGCTGCATGTCAGTCATAGCTTTGTTAGCACAGAACTTGAGTAGATATAATGTAGTCTGACCCCCCGACGCCGGCGTGACGGAAGTTACTAATGAATGATATTTAATTAATTTATAACTATTCATAACATCAATATTTAGTGAAATATATCTTAGATGGATGTATTCTTTCTGGAAAAGTGGCCTATATTCCATTGCAGCTTGCTTTTTTTTTAAACAAACGTCTGACAAACGATTCCACTTGATTGTATTCCACAAAACATGGGTTTGAAAAATCCATATCCCTTTAGGCCTCAAGAAAATCCGATTGAAAAGTTTCAATATAGCCGTTAATATTTTATATAATTAGTTGAAGCAGCCGGACAGACTCGGTGTTAGCAAGCTACATTGGCTGTGCTTTCTTCTGCCTTGTGTTCCTCCCCTATATGACAGTGTAGAAACCCATTGGCTTAGTCTGTGATAGACAAGCTGGTCTTGAACAAGCAGCCAAAACCACGGGTGAATTTTGAAGCCAGTAAGGAAGTGGCTGAAAGCTGCAGTTCCTCTAATGTCCGCTAGAGGCCGGCTCCAAAAATACTCCAAATCCCGCCCAACTCCATTCATGTCAATGGGACCACAGCTCAACTTCTCACTCAAAATATAAAGTCAATACATTTTTTTGACAAGAGATTATGGTCTCAGTAGCTAATTTCACTTCTTCTAATATGTGTCCGTATGGCGATTTTCAAAATTGCATCATTAACGGGATATAACGGTTATAATAGAGTTGTTTTCCGAGTGATTGTCAGGTCGCTGCGGCACTGTGGGCTTAAAACTTGATTTCACACACAGACACACACACACACACACACACACACACACACAATGTAGCCCTCATTCCAAGTCTGCGTGAGTGCAGATTGACTCAATTTCTGATAGATTTACTTTACACTGGTCATTTTTAGCTGGGTATACACAAAATCCTCATAGGCTAACGTGGGCTATTGGTGTATATTTGCTTATACACTTGACTAATAATTTACTATCACATACAGTAATATAGCAATAGTATCTGCTGGTGTGTAGCTATGGTAATGCTAAGGTGGCACACAAATACAGAATGGGTAGGACTGCCCAAAAATGTGGTAAAGACAAGCAGCAGAGAGATCTAGCTCACCTATACTTGACCAGACTGAATAAAACAGCAGATCAGATTGCTGCAGATATTTCCCACCCTCTTAACCATGAGTTTGGGGCTCTACCATCTGGTTCAGGTTCAGAGGTCCACAGTCTAAAACAATAGAATCAGGAACTCATTTATCCCTTCAGCCGTCACTCAGTTAAACAGGCAGTGGAGACAAGATGGAGCCATAAAAACAGCTAGCCAATTAAATGTAGGCTACTCCAGTTCTACTTCTTTTTTCTTTGTTTTCTTTAAGTTTGCTTGTTTTTACTTTTTTCTTTACTACTTGTAAACCATTTGTAGTTAAATATGCTGCTGCATTATGAGGTGTGCACTTAGTATGCACTTTATCTGGATAAGTACATATTGTATTATATGTGCTGTATAGCATGTATTTTATCATGCTATGTGCATGTTGACAACAAAGCACTGAAACTCTGAAACTGTAATAGTATTATTAGTACTGCACAGTATGCTTTTTTATCGTAAAAAAGGCGATTCCACTTTTACCGTGTGATATGAGTGTGTGCTGAATGTTGAAAGAAGTGCTGTCTGCAGTTTAAGCTGCAAAACAAATTGCCTCAATGAGGACATTAAAGTTTTCTATTCTATAGATACATTTGTGAGACATGGAGATTAAATGAAATGACAATTAGCCATTATTCTTCTTCTCTTCCAGACGCTCATACTGAGCAAAGAGTCCCTCAGGAGGGTCCTGAAAGGGGCCCTCTCTCAGGACGACACACGCCGATACAGCTGCCGGGAAGAACGCCGGCTAGTCTGGAGTCGGCTGCTCAGTTTGATCAGCAAGGTCAAGGTAATCAACCCAGAGCTGCGCTTCACTGACAATCCCAAAGAGGCCACACTGCATCTGAATGTGGAGAACGCACTCTGGATGCTGTCGACTGATTATATGACCATAATGGATATGCTGGAATACGCAAAACCATCCAACTCCAGGTCGGCACTTTGGAGTCGCTTGTTTGTTGCTGTGCCTTCCCGTGCCCCCCAGCAATCCCGTACCTCCCGGGCCTCCCGTGCCCCCCAGACCTCCGGTACCACCCAGGCCTCTGGGACCTCCCAGGCCTCAGGGACCTCCAAGGCCTCCGGCACCTCCCAGGCCTCCGGGACCTCTCAGGCCACAGGTACCCTCCAGGCCTCCCGGACCTCTCAGGCCTCCGGGACCTCTCAGGCCTCCGGGACTTCTCAGGCCTCTGGCACCCCCCAGGCCTCTGGTACCACCCAGCCCTCCCACACAGCCTCTGTCCAAAGAGACATGAGTGCCACGGCTGTGGCACTGGAGGCTGCTGTTATGGAGCTCAGTGGGAAATCCTCTCAGGCCTCTGGAACCTCCCAGGCCTCCGGTACCTCCCAGGCCTCCGGTACCCCCCAGGTCTCTGGGACCTCTCAGGCCTCCGGGACCTCCCAGGCCTCCGGGACCTCTCAGGCCTCCGGCACCCCCCAGGCCTCCGGTACCACCCAGCCCTCCGGGACCTCCCAGGCCTCTGGTACCACCCAGGCCTCTGGTACCACCCAGCCCTCCCACACAGCCTCTGTCCAAAGGGACATGAGTGCCACGGCTGTGGCACTGGAGGCTGCTGTTATGGAGCTCAGTGGGAAATCCTCTCAGGTCTCTGGGACCTCCCAGGCCTCCGGTACCTCCCAGGGCTCTGGGACCCCCCAGGCCTCTGGGACCTCTCAGGCCTCTGGGACCTCTCAGGCCTCCGGTACCTCCCAGGGCTCTGGGACCTCCCTGGCCTCCGGGACCTCTCAGGCCTCCGGGACCTCCCAGGCCTCCGGTACCACCCAGCCCTCCCACACAGCCTCTGTCCAAAGAGACATGAGTGCCACGGCTGTGGCACTGGAGGCTGCTGTTATGGAGCTCAGTGGGAAATCCTCTCAGGCCTCCGGGACTTCTCAGGCCTCTGGCACCCCCCAGGCCTCCGGTACCACCCAGCCCTCCCACACAGCCTCTGTCCAAAGAGACATGAGTGCCACGGCTGTGGCACTGGAGGCTGCTGTTATGGAGCTCAGTGGGAAATCCTCTCAGGCCTCTGGGACCTCCCAGGCCTCCGGTACCTCCCAGGCCTCTGGGACCTCTCAGGCCTCCGGTACCTCCCAGGGCTCTGGGACCTCCCAGGCCTCCGGGACCTCTCAGGCCTCCGGCACCCCCCAGGCCTCCGGTACCACCCAGCCCTCCGGGACCTCCCAGGCCTCTGGTACCACCCAGCCCTCCCACACAGCCTCTGTCCAAAGGGACATGAGTGCCACGGCTGTGGCACTGGAGGCTGCTGTTATGGGGCTCAGTGGGAAATCCTCTCAGGTCTCTGGGACCTCCCAGGCCTCCGGTACCTCCCAGGGCTCTGGGACCCCCCAGGCCTCTGGGACCTCTCAGGCCTCTGGGACCTCTCAGGCCTCCGGTACCTCCCAGGGCTCTGGGACCTCCCTGGCCTCTGGGACCTCTCAGGCCTCCGGGACCTCCCAGGCCTCTGGTACCACCCAGCCCTCCCACACAGCCTCTGTCCAAAGGGACATGAGTGCCACGGCTGTGGCACTGGAGGCTGCTGTTATGGAGTTCAGTGGGAAATCCTGTAGTGTGCCGGCTCCAGCTGACTCAACCACTGAATGTTCAGCTGACATTGTTGTGGTTGCAGATGAAGAGCCATCCCTCACTGAGTTGGCAAACACACTCAGGATTACCATTGAAAGAGCTGAGGCCGCCATGGCTTTGATGGAGACAAAGTCAGTCATGACCTCAGACAACTTTGCCCCAGATGATGAGGTGGCAGATGCCACCAACTTGGCCACAAACTGCCTTGGCAAAACCAAGGCAGTTCAGTCGGACGACAGCCAAGTGATAAAGCCAAGGGCTGAAAAAGAGATGGGTAGCAGAAGATCTTCCAGAGGACTCTGGAAAACCCACTCCAAGAGGGCGAAAAAAGAGAATGGCAGCAGAGGATTTTCTGGAGGACTCTGGAAAACCCACTGCAAGAGGACCAAGACTTGCATCGAACAGGAGGACGATGATTCAGACTGCACTGATGAAACCCACAGCTTCTCAAAGAAGAAGAAAGGTGTCAGGAGATTTTTCAGAGGCCTCTGGAAAATTCTGACCTGCACCACTGACATTGAACAGGAAGACGACCATGATGAGGTTTACTTTGCCGCAGACTTCGCTTGGAACGTCACAGTTCAAGCCCCCGGCCAGAGGGCCAAACCAAAGATGTCCACCAAACAGGACGAGGACGCTGCTTCTGCCTTCTGTGATCAAACCCGCAGCAAGTGGGCAAAAAAGAGGAAGGGCAACAGAGGAGTTTCTGGAGGACTCTGGAAAACCCACAGCAAGAGGGCGAAGACTTGCATTGAACAGGAGGATGATGATAATTCAGACTCCAATGATGGAACCCACAGCTTCTCAAAGAAGATGAAAGGTGTCAGGAGATTTTTCAGAGGCGTCTGGAAAACTCTGACCTGCACAACCGATATCAAACAGGAGGACGACCACGCTGAAGTTTACTTCGCTGAAGACTTCGCTTGGAACGTCACTATTCAAGCCCCCGGCCGGAGGAATTAAACAAAGACGTCCATCAAACATGAAGAGGACGATGCTTCTGCCTAAGCCACGGAAAGAAGAATAAGGGTGTCAGGATTTTTCTGGACTTTTCTGTCCTTCATGCCTGACCCTGAACAGTAGACCACTATGCTGAGGTCACTGTTCAAGCCCACAGCCAGAGGGATTAAACAGGCATCAAACAAGAAGAGGATGATAAGACCTACAGTGGAGATTAACATCGTAGAATCATACCTACCTCCATCTGTTTTCCTCTTCAAAATAAAATCAATTCACTTCAATTCAATATACATATTACTTTGCTGATTATTTATTATTTTATATATTGTTTTTTTTATATGTTTAATTTACAACCTAGTGCACTATGATGGATCAATGAGACATCATCTTGAAAAAGTGATAATACAGTAATACAGCATTGATCTTTACTCCCAAATATAATATAATCAGTGTTGGGAGGGTTACTTTTAAAATGTATTCCACTACAGATTACTGAATACATGCCCTAAAATGTAATTTCTAACGTATTCCATTAGATTACTAAAATTAAGTAACGTATTCTAAATACTTTGGATTACTTTTGGAATACTTCAAAATCGTCTTGCTGAGCCCATTTGTCTGGGTCACTCTGAATGTAGTTCACACTTACTTATGACCTTATTACTGTCTTCAGAGGAAAAGTTATGCAAGTATGTAAACACAAATGTGTTTTGTCCTGCGACTGATACTGTCTAAAGAAAAATGGCATCCACCAGAGAACAAAGTCTTCAGTTTTCCTTTCCCCTCTCTTTAATTTCCACAGCATCAGTTAACCGCAGCATCAAGTAGAGTAAAACACATTAGACAAACATTAAAGAAAAAAAATAGTCATTTAAAACTAATTTCCTGCATTTCTACACCACCTAACCTCTTGGATTAAGTCAAGAAACAGCCACCCTGTATAATGTTAACCAAAAATGTAAAATTCTGTTATATTAGATTTCAGCATTGAGGTGCTTACATTCACGATTTTGCATAGGCATACTAACCTAAAAACCTTTTATTGTGAATCGCGAGAAAGTTTCAGATCGACAGACACAGAGCGCCCCCGTAACCATAGCAACTCACTCTCATCCTGCCTGAGAGGAGAGGGAGAGACAGAAGAGCTGCTGACTGAGACTCTGAGCAGCATGCATGGGAATAAATTACAATATAATACATTTGTGTTTATTTCTCGCTATTCAGATGGTCTGAATAACTCTCTGCTGCTCGGTGCTGCTCTGTCTCCTCTGTCCTTTAACTCCATGTTTGGAAGTAAAATGTTCTTTATATTTCCATGTCAAAAACACATTCCTGAGAGTGTCCTGCTGTCAGTGTCTCTTTTCGCGTCGTGACGTCATCGGTTATGAATTTGTTTTTCACTGCGTGAGAAAATGGATTGTGAAGGTGCCGGATCGTCCCGGCCCACTTTAACCCCTGTTTGTAAGTCAAATGTTCTTTAGCCTACTACAGAACAGAAAATCTGAGTTTTAGTTAATTGTACTGTATTCGGTATCTACTGCATTTTGGGGCTGTAACAGGTTTGGTTACTTTGATCATATCTGTAAATACTAGAGTGAAACAGACTTATATTCTGTTTTATCAAGGGCTAAGAAAGTTTTATCAACAAGTGCTGTTTTTTCATTGTTTTGCACTGGCCTGCACACCCTAAAAAATATTAAAATGGAAAGTAACTTGTACTTTGAGTAATTTATTAACTGTAATTTAGTAATTGTACTTTTACTTGAGTATAGATTTTCAGTACTCTACCCGCAACTGCTCATCACATTGGAGGGGTCAGGCGTTTTTTTTTTTATTATTTATTAAAACTCGCTTGTGTTAATAACGGGATTCGTAAACAGTAACAGTTTTTAGTCGGACATTTCTAACTGCTCAACACTCTAACATGAGTTAAGGTGATGCAGAGCAGAGACCGCCATGTTGCTGCTGGACACACTGTCACAAGTCCTGTCCGACCTAATCCATCATATTAGTGATCAGATATCAGCAGGTTGGGGAGTAACGGAATACATGTAACGGCGTTACGTATTTAAAATACAAAATATGAGTAACTGTATTCCGTTACAGTTACAGTTTAAATTGGTGGTATTCTGAATACAGTTACTGTCTTTAAAAATAGATTACTTGAAGGGATTACTTTATTTGTTTGTTTTGTTTTATTTGCTCTAAAATTCATATGAGGCACGCATTTCCCATAAACAGATTTAAAAAATGTGCAACAAGTTGTGTGCGCACGGTGCAGCTGCCACACCACAAGACAACAGCAATGTGGAGGAGACACACACATAGGTGTCATTTACACTGGGGATGCTGGGGACATGTCCCCACCACTGTTTGAAATGGTCCATTTTGTCCTCATCACTTTTTAAAAGCATTAACATTACATTATGAGTCAAACCAACAAACATGCATTTCTATCTTTTGTTGCACAAACAAGGAAACATAAGTTATTTCAACTAAGCACCTTAGTTGTCAACTAAATCACTAATTTTCTAACAGGACTGAGTGGAATGCATTCATAAACAAGAAATCACTTTAAAAAAAATATATATAGTATTTATTTTGACCTCAACAACTCTTTTTTTTTTTTCCAAATCAGAGTTCAGGCATTATAAGATTCTTAACAACATGCAGAAAAATGCCAAATCTTAAAAGATTTTTTCAAATTGAGAATCCTCTCCTCCAGGATCACAGCAACGTCAACGACGTCCTTGGCGAGCAGGTCTTGTTCACCTCCAGGCTCTTTAGTGATGAAGAGTAGGCCAACGTCCACTCCCTTCACAGCTTCCTCCTCCGAATCAGTAGCCTAAAGATCATTATGTATTAAATTATTGTGTGTGTACCATTTTCCAAACTTCATCATGTAAAGACTCTGGCACAACAAGGACAGCATTATGATATATCCTCAAATTAACACCAAATGACTACTCCGAAGGAGAGCGATATGATACATTTTTATATTAACACAGAGACTAGAGTTAAAACCCTTCAACGAGGAGAGAAAACACATGTCCTTTTTTCATGAGAAAATAAATAGTTGTAAGACACAGAGTCTATATGTCTTTTTTTTATCACTGTCCCTCATTGTATTGTGTAATGGCCGTTACATCCATTGGGTGACAGTGCAAAAAACAAAGTCCACCACAAGACTGTAAAAAAACAAAAGTCGACTGGTGCCGCTCCATGGTCTAAAACATCCCTCATCTTAACATGGAGTGTGAATGAATGAATGACTGACTGAATTTGTAGGTAAATAAAATATTTTCAATTTCTAGACAGTTGATCACATGTACCATCAAGTTATAGGTAAATGTCATGTAGATGTCATGTAAAAACATGTTTGCTGTAAAGCTGCCTGATTAGGGTATAAAAGCTAGTGCTGTAACTATATAAACAATGGCTGACTTAGTTACTGTTCTATGTAATGTTAGCAACATTTACTGAGTTAAAAATATTAATTCTGTATAGTCAATGATAAGTTATCCTAATCGCCTGATTAGCCAACAGAGAAAATAGAAACTGGAGAGGGTTTTTGTGGTCCTTGAAACTCAGTTTTAAAGAGTGACTACACACATGGTCATTTTGGTGCTCTAGTGGTTGATATATTGCCCCACACCAGTCTGTGATGTCAGAGTACCTTTTTTTTTCTAGACAGAAGTATACTGACATCACAGATTGGGGTGGGGCAGATTGTGGAGCAGGGTGAAAATATCAACCAATAGAGTACCAAAATGACCGTGTGTAGTTAATCTCCACAGTGCGTGTGCCGTGGCTGTTCACTGTGTTTTACTCACTACCATTCAGGAACCTGCTGATTTTATTTTCTAGTCATATTATGCTTCAGTAAACCAGAAATATTAACATTTTACCTTTAAGAAAAAATAAATTCCATATGCATTTCTTAGTGTGCCCTTCAAAAGTGTTATGTGTAACGCACCTCTCAGACTTTGTGAAGTTGGAGGGATCCTTTCTCAGGTAGTGAGGCAGTCCAAGCAACACTGCAGCTCTGCTCTTCTGGTTGGAAGTCTATAACACAGAAGAACAGTAAAGGAAGTCAAATCAAGACCTGAAGATGGAATGTAAGCATGCTTGTGTAGGTTATTTTTGACAGGATAAGTAACAAGAAGGTAAATAACAAAATACACAGGAGAAAAACACCTCAAACAAACTAAAGTCTGTCTGTCACTGCTCTAGCCGCACTGTAAACACAGCTGGTGGACCTAAGCATCCGCAACCAGAACGTGATTTGAGCACCGATTGAGAACACACACGCAACTGAGCCAGCAGACATTTGTTAGTTTCTGATAATCACAAGGTAACATCGCCCCACGCTTACAAGTGATGTCACAACTTCAATCTCTGTTCAGTGGTGAGAAAGAATTTGATTAAGATCAGACTATCCTTACTTGAACATCAAGGGACTGAAGCAGACTGTGAAGCTTGGTCCTGCTGCTGGCTCACACTCTGTACAACTCCAGCAGTGTTGGAAAATACTTGTCAAGTCCATCTAAGAAAGACTGGTGGAGATCAACAGAAACCAGAACTCTGCAGCAATCTGCAAAGAGAACAAGAAACTTCATCCAACAGGGGACAGGACAGGCTGCTCCAGACCACTCAATATGACCTCCAGCTGTAAAGAAAACAAGTCAATGTCAGATTGATATCTCCATATCTTGTGTAATTTCAGTCAAATCCACAATGTCATCCACAGCAAATACAGAATTACTGTTAATAAACTAAATTCAGCCTTTTAACAAATAAACCATCACTGACTAATATCATGCAGGGATAGACAATAAGTGAGAGAATTTTATCTTAATATCATCATAGATTAATTTAAACATCAATGCACTGACAAAGGGTGAAGCTTTGTAATGCAGCAGTAAACACATTGTTTTATATTATATCCATGTTAAGCTATCTGTTGATAAGCTTGCTAGATAAACAGTGGCTCTGTCCCAAATGGAAGAAAACATATTTTTGGTAGCATTTCTTGGTAGGAAGTGAAACTTTTCACGTTTTAGGTTGTCTCAAATGTATAGGATCCATAGAAAGCTTCCTTTCAAGGGACCTAATTTTAGCCAATTTTGAGGGAAGCATGCCATGGTTCCTTTAGCAACTCTGATATCCCATAAAATATTGCGACCCTGGGGGAAGAATTCATATTCTTCACTGTAGTGCAGTCAGTTGTTTCTAGAAAATTAATAAAATCGCAGCAGATGTTTTCCTCGTTGCCCCGGACTGGTTAACGTTCCCCAGCTGGTTACCGGTCAGTAAAAAATCGGTAACTTAATCAATGAGGGGCAAGGAGGAAAATGTTCTGAACACAAATCAATGAGGAAAGAATTCTGTAGTTAGCTAGCTAGCTATAAATAATATGAGGATTTGGCAACAATTTTAACATTAGGTAGGATGGCATTGCATGTTGTAACTTACAAAAATATTTACCTGAAATGATTTGCTCTGTCTTGCTGTCCTCTCAAACTGCAACGATCCTTTTTTCTGGATGATGCATGTGGAGCAGGAGGGTATGTCCGTGTGGGCGTGTGTGGGTTGTCCAAGGCAGTTTTGCAGGGGCTACTACTCACACTTAATTGAGTCAACTCAGCAATTTAAGTTACCTGGACAGTTCTGATTTGACTGATGAGTTGACCACATTAAAACTTAAAATTTCAAGTAGGCCCAATGTTTTAGTCATTTTTAGTTGAACTGACTAAGGAAAAAGAATTGAGGTAACTAAAAGCCCAAATTCGTTTTTACATTGTGAAATGAACACGACATGTTAACAGCAAATTACATGTTGGTGGAATATAAAGTGTTAAATTTACGTTTTTTGGGGAAATTAGATTGTTGCAACGGCAAAAGTAATATGATTCAGCAGGGAAAAGGATATAGAATATATGTGCAAAACTATAAAAAGAAGTAATAGAAATAGGCAAAAATAAGAAATGGATACTAACATTGGGTTATTCTCTCAAGAAGCACAAACTCTTATAATGAATAACTGTCAGCATTACAAAACATAACCGCGAAAAGTAACATTGTGTCTGCTACCAAGCCTAGAGAGGATTACTGGAGGAACTGCCTGTCATTAGGACACAGTGGGCAAACTCTCCATCAGTAAAATATTTTGTGGACACACGAGGCTGTAAAAAGATTTTCTATTCATAAAGTCGGCCTCATGTTCTCCAGGGCTGCGGTAATGGAATATGAATGCAACAGCCTACATTGAAGCAAACACTGTCAGGAATCCAAAGAAAAAGAAGAGCAATTAATATGCAACAGTAACTTTATTACTGCTGAATCATAT
Source organism: Centroberyx affinis (assembly GCF_046629955.1). Lineage (NCBI taxonomy): Eukaryota > Metazoa > Chordata > Actinopteri > Beryciformes > Berycidae > Centroberyx > Centroberyx affinis. Next base: position 170,956 of record NW_027281325.1, read on the forward strand.
TACTGCTGAATCATATTACTTTTGCCGTTGCAACAATCTAATTTCCCCCTGGGGATCAATGCTTTCAAGCTTAGACAAACCGAGACAAAGATATTTTATATGTGTTTATGTTTACATTTTATTATTATTCTCATGGATGTTTTCCTATTTTTATAAACAATGAAACATAGACATTTATCATTAATTTGTTTTCTGCATTGTATATGTGTGCTTTGGCAACATGTACTCCGGTATTTAATGCCAATAAAGATCATATGCATTGAATTGAATAAAGAGAGAGAGAGACAGAGAGACAGAGAGAGAACACACCAGTAACACCAGATTATGGAGACACCCGTGGCGCTACTGCAATTTAATGTCGGATGCCAGCCGCAATTTACAAATATGAAGAAGAAGAAGAAAATGCTGCATTCAAAGGTGTCGAAAATATTAATTTTCAACAAAGTGCCGAATATACTAGTATAGGACAAGGTGGATGGTGTGAATTTTAACGTCAGCTCTTTACCGAGATGTGATGTTTGTAAGTCAATGCAATAACTGATGAACTGATGACAACATAAACTATGCTATTATTAGCCATTCTATGTTAATAATTTATATTTTATTAATTTACTACTTATGCCACAGAGTGTCTCTGTACCCCTTCATTTCTAAGCTAAAATAAAAGCTACAAATGTACTTTTGCTATAGAGGTCCTTGTGTTATTTCCGACAAAAAAACACCCGAATAAAGCTTCAGGTTATATTTGCGAATGGGAAGCTCGGAAGTGGGAGCTTACACGGAACACCTGAAGGCAGCACGACAAGACGCCATGCGCACTTCCGGTTTGAATCCGATTGGTCCGATTCAAAATAAGACCGCGGCTGTGTTGTGTTTAGACATACTAGCTACACAAAGGAATTTTATTCTGTTTCAGACCTTAATGTTATCGAAATACCTGCCACGTAAGTCTGTTTTCGTATTAAACAACGTCCTAATGGGAATATCGTCGTGGAATTGTCATTTTGTCAGCTAAGTGAACGGACATTTGTTTTATTTAACCCTGTGAGCAGTATCAGTTGACAGGTGCGGTTGCTAACGTAGTCAGCTGAATTTCCATGCTAGCAAAATGTCCCGTTCTCTTCCCTGTAGAGAGAACGTCGCGCCAAACTGCTGGAAAATCTGGCAAATTAATGTGACAGTGTCTATTGGCAAACGACCTCATAAGGTATGACCTTTTTATGAACCATCAAGATCGAGTCGTCATTTCGGCATACATCCAATACACTGAGCAACACTTAAAATCGTAACGTTTAGAATTGGCTCGCCTGTCACTCCACCAAAATATGCCATGGAGGGGTGTAGCGAGCGGTGTGAACCAAATCTAAAAGTTGATTTTTTTTTTTATTTAAGTGATGATACTTGGTAGACAATTTGTCAGCCGAATTTACCAGAAGACTCCAATCATTCGTAAAGGGTCTTAATTCATTATCTGCGAGGTGTGTACGTTTGCCGACAGCCAATGCAATACTAAATTGCCAGATTTTCAAAGGCGTTTGGCGTGATTCTCTCCCCATAGAAGACTGAACGTATCTGCTAGCTTGTTGAACTCACTTAACATTAGCTTTTGACGTAGCTAAGGAGGTTAGTTAATGAACATATCATAACTAGTTCACTGGACCTTTGCCTTCCCTTTTTTGCTATTCAGTGTTCACTCTCTTGTCCGTTTTGATTTGTCACAGGATGATGGAGTCGTGCTTTAACAGTAAACCCGAAAGACCAGAACCTGCAGAGAGCGACGATCTGAAGAGAGACCTCTCCTCAGAGTTCAGCGCCTTACCAGACTCACAGGTGTTTAGCTGTCTAGAGTTAGTTGCCTCACTTATGAACAACACCACCTAACATTATCGAGAGACACGGTGACGTTGGTGATCAAATATTTGCAGTGTTGCCTCCAAATAGTTTTGGAGGCAACACTGCCTCAAAAATGTGTAGAATTACAACATATCCAAAGGAAAGCACCACAACTATAAAACCAGCAGAGACACAATTTGCCAAACAGCTATGTGGATTAGCCATAGATGCATGTCATGTTATTTATTTATATATTTATTTATTTTTTATTTTTGCTTGATTTTTAGATTAGGTTAATGAAATGATAGGACTGTATTTGCAATTTTTAGTTGGTCCATCTAAAGATGACCACCATGGTGCACCGGTCAGGTTACAGGAATGATACATTTGCATGTGTAGTTCAATGTTCCAGGGAATTTTTTGAATCACACAATTATGATTGAGCGTTTAACACTGAGGGATTGTGGGTGTTGTAGTCTTGGTTGCAATAGGCCCTCCAAATGTTGTTTGATTACCAGACAAAGGGGTCAGCAGAGTAGCCTAATTACCTCCGCCAGGATGTCCGTCCGTCTGTCTGTTAGCAGGATATCTCAAAAAGTTGGGCACGGATTTACACAAAACTTGGTAAGAAGGTTGGTTGTGGGCCATGGAAGAACTGTTTAACTTTTCATGTCAACTGGCCTGGAACCTATCCCAGCATGCATTGGGCGTAAGGCATAGAAACACCCTAAACAGGTTGCTATTGAGACTCAATTTAGAGTTTACTATTCACCTGTATCTTTGGAAACCCATGCAATCTCTACGATTGGTTTTAGTTCGGGAATCAAACCCCCTTCTTGCTGTGAGGTGACGGTGCTAACCATTGATCCGCTGCACCGCCCTACCGACACGCCAGCCATGGCCAATATCTACCAGCGTTTGACTGACAGCTGGTGTCATTTTCCACCCTGATGTGTAGTGATGGGACAATATATCAAAATTCAATATCGCAATGCAAAAAAGTTACAGTATGCATTGTGAGGCAGAAAAATGCATGGGGATATTAGCTCCATGGTAATCACAAATGAGATGCTTGACCATCACAGTTTCACAAGCTCTCCATCCAAATTATATTATTTGCACTTTGTAATGACATTTTTAAATTGTTGTTTACATTCTAGTGAGCTAATGCCATCGCTAGAAAGATTTGTGGCTCAGAATTAAACATAATTTTGCACATAACTTTATTACATCGTATCATGGTGTATTGAATCATGAACCCCTTATAGTGTATCGAATTGTATCGTGAGGTAAGCGGTAAGCTTATCGTTCCATCCCTACTGATGTCATGTCGTCATGAGACAAACCTGGCAGCTCCAGTCTCAGTGAATTGGGAGACAGTTCATGGTCCTGAGGTGATTTCACTGTGAATTGGGCATATTTTCTGCCTTAAGCAGGTTGACACTACATTAACATGCAGGTTTGGTTGTTAAAGGTACGTGTCTTGCTCAGGGTCACCTCAGCGGTAATTGTTGAGGGACGAGAGAGCGCTGTGCATTCCAGGTTTTCCCAGTCAGGCTGATTCAAACCGGCAACCTTCTGGTATCAAGCCTGCCTCTCTAAGCTTCAGGATGCATGGTACCAGCCTGCAAAACCACCGGAACAGGTTTTATCTCTGTAATGTCGCTGGTACGGAGCTCTCAGCCGCCAACATTACTCACAGTTTAATGTTCTGATTGCTGAGACGTCTTGTTTGTAAATTAACTCCTGAGAGGAAGGTGCATATTCTCTCTCACAGAGCCTTTTTTCAACTTCAATTTCTAGGTTTAAATGTGTTTACTAATTAATTCTGGTTAGTGTTGAAGTAAAAATCTTTGTAAGGAGCAGGGTCAGAAATTAATGAGGCCTTGGGGCAAAAATGAGTTCATAAAGTTCATAAAATAGCTGTGAAATTAAAACTAGGAGGCAAAAAACACCCGTGATAATTAACCTTGATAAAAGTACCCCTTTTCTTTTGCATTGTTCACTTTTTTGGCTTATTTTTGTCTGTTTTCAAATATTCATGCATCAGTGCGACTAGCCAACTACCGTCCTCGATGGGCCACCACAGGTGGTGTGTGGCTGGTGACTGGTTGATTCTTTCCAGTTGTTCTGGGCAAGAAAACTGGAACGATTTTTGATCAGAAAACAACAAAATACGCGGCATCAAACTTTAGAAAATGTTGTTAATTTAATTAAAAAGTTAATTTCTTAACCTGCCAGGAAACTGGCTTTTGTTTTATTTTAAATTAATAGTAATAATTTGCTCCATGATATTGTTTGGGAATGTGGCTTTAACCTTTTGTACTCCTTACTGTTGGTTGCTTGCAATCTTTGTAATCTAGGAACTTAAATTAATTCTACTGTTGTCTATGTAACTCATTGCAAGTTTTACTCCAGATAAGACCCTCAGCTTAATGCCAAAAGATGTTGTGTCACTGAGGAGTTGATCAGTTCATCTTGCATGAATGAGAGTTGTTTTTCACTTCACTTTCCTCTGTCTGTTTTTGATGTAATCTGAACATGTGCAGCATTCCACCCTTGAGGAGAGAGAGCACCTGCAGGTTTACCTCCGCATCCGACCCTTCACCTCAGCAGAGAGCGATAATGGCGAGTCACAGGTAAAACTGTAGGTTTAAATGTAGTAGGTTGAATCTTAAATAATCACAGCTATAGAATGGCCTGTGTGCATCTGTCTGTGTAGAGTTAAATATCGAGATGTCAATCGATGCAAAACATTTGCACAGTCGTCTGACAACAGAAACAGAAAGATATGTCAGTGACAACGCCTGTATTGTGTTATATAGTATTTTGAAGCACAAAATAAGTGATCACAGACACAGTTAATATTGCTGGCAATGAACTGAGCTATACCCTGCGGAAGTACGGCAGCAATGTTTGTGAAAAGGTCTATCAAAGTTCGGTATATATCACAATACAAAAATGTGATAATACGTACCGCGGGCCGGGAAAATGAATCACAATGTGAGCTCCATTTTATTCTGCTGTAGTAATCACAAATGAGATGGCTTGCCCATCACAATTTCACAAGCTCTCCATCCAAATTCTATTATTTTCACTTTGTAGTGACATTTTTAAATTGTGTACATTGATTGATGCCAATGCCATCGCTAGAAAGATTTGTGGCTTAGAAATAAACATAATTTTGAACTCCTTATCATGTAGCGAATTGTATCGATGTGTCATGAGACAAACTGGCGGCTCCATTAGAAGCAACTCGCAGCTGTGCAGAGGGCACATGCATTGCATACATACATGTACTATATAAAGTAATAAATAATGTTAATATCTTGTCTGTGTGTTTTTTACAGGACTGTGTCACCATCGAGCCTCCTGATACGGTTCTTCTGAAGCCGCCCAGTTCATCGCTGTCAGCGAGGCTCAGTGACAAACCACTTCCACAGACTGGGCAGCGCTTCCAGTTCTCACAGGTTTGTCTCGGTGGCAACTGGCATCTAATAACGCCCCAGCAACACTGAACGTCTGTCAGGGCAGGAAACTCACTTTAAATCTACTGACCATAGGGAGAGAGAGGCAGGGACTGTGTTGATCCTCGAGGGTAATTTGAGTCATCGCAGCAGCAAAGAATAGGATATAGATAAAAATGCACTATAATAAAAATATATAACAGATGCAGTCTTTTTATGATTATTAATAAGGTGTATATTCTGGATCAAAATAATTGTTACTATGCTAGCAATCTACGCATTATGCTTATTTGCAGTTTAGAAATTTACAGTCCAGTGCAAGAGCATTTACGCAGCGTGAGCAAATGTGCATCAGTCACTGTTCACGTTATCAGTTTTACTGCTGGAAGCAAATGTGTTCAGAAATGTATACTGGCTCAGAGACAATCTCGGAGCCCATCGTCTATCCGTCTGACGACGATTAGCCTCTGGGGGGGACGTCTACGACCGGATTGTTTCACAAGTTTTTTAGGTCCAGACGACATTTCGGCTAATCTCTATAAATAGATATCTGCATATGAGACGTCGTCTCTCAACTCCAACTCCATTCTCGCGTCTCAAGTTGCTAATCGGACTGTAAACAATGACCGGCGCACGGAAGAGGAAGTCTTGGCCCGGATGTCCGCTGGCTACACCGGAAACCCCAAAATATTGGCCGTCGCCCCCAGAGTCTAATCGTTGTCAGACGGATAGACGATGGGTTCAGATTGGCTCAGAGATTTACAGGCTGTGTGCATAAACACAGATGGTGTAGAATAGGTAGGCTGTTATGTCTTTCTAAAATTTGCTTTTGTTTGTCTTGTGCTTTTCCTGTTGATCAGTTAGATATAGTTAGGCGCATTCTCTGTAAAGACTTTTGAGACATGCTTGTGATGAGGGCTACAGAATAAACAAACTTGAACTTGAATGAGATCAGATTGTGCCAAGCAGGACAGATGTACAGAGTCCAGAGCAGAAGAATGGGGCATTGGATTCCAAAACCATCCATTTTCACTATTTTACCCATCAAGTATGAGTTTTGGTATAGGACCTCTAAATGATGTCTGGTTACCTGCCAAAGTGGCTGGCAGACTGGGCTAACTTGCAAGCCGCAGTCAGTCAGCTTACCAGCATTTGACTGGTGTGAAATAGTTAAAGGTTCTAGAGACCAAGACTCATTAAAACATGTAAATACCCCAAAGATTGTGTTTTTACATTTTCAGAATTTGTGTGTAAATCACACATGAAAAAAGTGATTAATGAAATAATTAGGATTTGGACTTGATGTGGTCATCATTGATAAGCATATCATTCTGAGTCCAGTCACCGGTGCGCTTGCAGAATGTACAAACCAGTTGTTGCCATGCAGTGTTTTCTTGACGCCGACAGGTGTATGGTCCAGAGACGAGCCAGAGAGAGCTGTTTGAAGGCACCGTGAAGACTCTGGTCAAAGACGTTCTGGAAGGAGGAAACTCTCTGGTCTTCACCTATGGAGTCACCAACGCTGGGAAGACGTTCACATTCTTGGGTCTGTTCCACTCCTTCATACATTTAAGGAGGGCTACACAATTAACAAAAAGAAAATCAGTTGATTACTACAGTTCGCAAATCAAGAGGCTGCTTTTTTTTTTCTTTTTTTTGTCTCTGAGGGAAAAGTGTACTAGTCGGCTTCCTAAATAAGGCTAGTAATTCTGAGTCAGGCAAAGAGCCAGACTGAGCATGCATGCTCTTTTTCACCCTACTTATTGCACATTCACAGGCACATGTAATCTACTGTGTGTTCACACTGCAGCTGAAAATGTCCCAACTCTACCTTTTTTTTTTTCCCCTCACATGACCCACATCTGATCTGTTGTAATCAGTGTGAACAGCAAAACGCTGCATGGAGTCACATTTATTTTTTCAGTTTCCATGTGGACAACATGGATATGTGGTACAAATTCGGATCCCATGTGATGCGATTTGTATTTGAACACTTGGTGTTAGAGACAGTTTCATTTTGGCGGCCATGCAAGAGTTCAGGACAACAAGATTCAACAATGGAAAGAAAGCCAAGTACAAAACTGGATGTGACGTTTTTGTTATTGTCACTCTGTTCATGTATTTATTTTTAACATCGTTGACAGTTCATATTGGTCTTGGATATGCGTTATATTCTAGAATAGATATGAACAGTCAGTCTTGTCACTCCAGGTCCAGATGCCGACGCGGGGATCCTGCCCAGGTCTCTGAATGTGATCTTCAACAGCATCGAGGAGCGGGTTTACACACAGATGAGCATCAAGCCTCAGCGCTGCCGAGAGTTCATGAGGCTCACCAAGGAGCAGCAGGCCGAGGAGGCCGTCTGCAAGAGAAACCTCTTCAGACAACTCAAAGAGGTAACTGCTCTGGGGAGCTGCTGACTTCGGCACAAACAGGGCTGGAAATTAACTGTAGTCAAGTGGCCACACAAGGCTGGTAAATCCTAAGATTCACCTGCTGCCAGTGTCAACTAGATATTTAGAATAAGACCTTGAAATGATGGTTTGATACTTGTTATAGTTGCTGTTGACAAATGTGCCTTCCCACGACCATAGATACCAGTATTTGGCTTACGGCTGGTGTCCCATCCTGACCAGGAACTGTTACAGGCAAAAGTTGAAGTGTTGGGACAGTGAGCTTAAGTTTGTGTTTTTTTGGAGGCGTCCTGATGGCTCAAAGTGGTTCTGTATATGCATAGTTGTCCACATACTGCAGATTGCACAGGCACTTTCTTTCTTTCTTTCTTACCCAGTCTCTGCCAGGACTGGTTTTTTATCTTTGTTTATGTTGCAGATTGCACAGGCACTTTCTTTCTTTCCCAGTCTCTACCGGGACTGGTTTTTATCTTTGTTTATTCCTATCTGTTTTTAGTCTCTTATGCTTTTTCAAAATTTGTATTTGTACCTTCCTATCTCGTAATGTACACATTGGAAGCTACTGTACACCAGAATTTCCTTCGGGATAAATAAAGTATTTATCTATCTATCTATCTATCTACAACAAAAGTGTTGTATTTGGTGCGATTTGTAATATTTCTATCTTATCTCTCCGCCCTTTTTTAGAGTGAGAAGAGCAGTGCCAGCCTGTTGAGTTCAACCAGTAAGGCTATCCTGGAAGGCAAGAATTGGATTTGTCTTTTGCCTATTGTCTGCTTGTAGATCATTTTGATTTGTCTTTAAAGTTAAGTTGATTTGCACATACTCATACTCATTTACTAGGTCATTACTACTTTCACCAGTCTGTTCGTTGTTGCACCTCTATAAGAGAATAATAATGTTTTGCCAGCTTGATGAATAACATCCAGGCCTAACATTAAAAACAAGATCGTAATGAATAAAGCACTCGATACAAAATTGTTACTGTTCTTGGCACATTGCTATATTTTCTGTTCCTACTGGGTGATGAATATTTTTTGAATATCCGTCAGGTTCTGCCTTGTTGGGGACGACTGTAATGGCGGAGGACAGCGTCAGCCTCGAGGTGGAAACACACACCAAGTTCTCAGTTTGGGTTTCTTTCTGTGAGATCTACAACGAGAACATCCACGACCTGCTGGAGCCGGTGCCCAGCGGGGCTCCAAGGAGGACCGCCCTGCGCCTGTCGCAGGACGTCAAGGGAAACGCCTTCGTCAAAGGTTAGCGGATCGGAAGTCTAGAGGTTGGCGAAGCCGGTTTGTGACCGGAAGGACGCTGGTTTGAATCCCAGCAGGCCGCTTGAAGTGAAACAGGTTTTTAACTTCAGAGTAACCTTTTGGTCCAACCTTTGTCAGACTAATCATCGGTCCAGTTTGAAACGGTACTGTGAAATTAAAAACAAATTTGATGCATTGCAAGTAGCAGAGTATGGGAGTTTTTTCATTGTTGAGTCTACTGCTTTTCTCCCACGCACTTGCACAAACATTTTGGGATGTGTGAGTTTTCTGCTTGTTGAATCCCAGCTGGGAAAGTGTATTAGAGGTGTTCTTCCCTCCGTCATCAACTCCTGTGTAGAGAGGGTACTGTACTTGAACTTGAACTTGATCTTCATCAATTAATTGTGTTGACATTTTTGTCTGTGGACCTATCTCAAGATGAGCTTTGTCATTTTATATGGTAGAAAACCTCTCCAAACGTCACCGCAAATTGCATCTTTCGAATGCAGAATTGTTATAATTACTACTGCGACAATCAGTAAATCTCATCACACATTTAGCCTACATGGTTTTTTTTTTTACAAATTTTTTTAAACATTCATTCATTAGTTTTTAGTATTTTTGTGTGTATTTGGTAAACATGTTGGAGCAGAATATCCACATTTGGTGTGAAAAGAGTCTCTTGGAGTTTCTTCTGTTATATTCTTTCTTCTGTGTCTACTGTACAAAAGGGTCCTCAGCAGTCAGTGTCTATAAATCTATTTGTGTGTGTGTGTGTGTGTTCAGACCTGCGCTGGGTACAGGTGAACAGTGCAGAGGAAGCCTACAAAGTGATGAAGCTGGGAAAGAGGAACCAGAGCTTCTCCTCCACCAAGCTCAACCAGCTCTCCAGCAGGAGGTAAGACAGACATTTTGGACATGTAGCTGATACTCTACTCTAGAGCAAGTTACATCGAGTGCAACAGTACAACAAGCTTAAAATCCCTTTTTGTTAAACTTGTAAAGATCAACTTGGCTTATATAGCACCAGTGGTTGTTCAGACAGCTCTTCTGACAATACAATATTTTGAGAAAATTCCACAAGTTACTCACTTTAGTGTTTTTTTAGTGTCAAAGTTTAAAGGGTGTTGCTTTTTGTTTTTTCTCTCTCCAGTCACAGTATATTCTCTATTCGCATCCTGAGGATCGAGGATGTTGGGATTCCAAGGGTCCACACCATCAGCGAGTCAGTATAAGTTTGTTGTTGTTGTTTTACTGGCATATATAAATGTGGTTGTACTGGGCAGCTCCCAGGTGTCAAAGAGTGTAAATGTATGGATATGAAGCAGGGAAGCACTGGAAGAGAATATGAGCAAAATAAAGTCTCCCTTGAATAGATAATAGTTTAATGAAGCATGAACTACTGAACATACTGTATATGCATGGTACTGGAGAAAGTGGCCAGCAGTCTCCAAACATGAATCATCTGTGTCTTGAATAGTTACAATGAATATTTCAGCACTAAAGCCTCAGTTGCTGGATGTTTCTGAGCGTTTTTCATTTAACTGTCATTCCTTGGTTGCCTCTATTTTGAAAAGTTTGTTAACAAACGGTAAAAAGAGAGGTCCGCACACAAAACAATGCAGATGCAAAGATGTTCTTGTGCTCTTTAATGGGTTTAGGCACAGCCAGGGGAACAAATGCACAAACGTTTGGGCCAGAAGCCTTCTTCAGTGTGTAAAGATGGATGCACACAATCTAGAGAATGGAGCACATGTAATTCATTTTCAATTACCAAAACACAAAAATAAGAGTGATGTGCAAACTATGTGAAACATCAGGCATGGACGGTTCATAAAACATAGAATAGACTGAGTAGATAGTAGATCAACTCGATTAAAGGGTGTACAAGGGAAAACCCCAAAAGGCCACTTTATAAGAAAGGTCAAACTCCTCATTTGATCCTTAAGGAGACAGACTGTAATTTACAAATCCAAAAGCAAAAAAAAAACCCATTAGGAAGCTGGGAAATAGAGCTGCAACGATTAATCGATTAGTTGTCAACTGTTAAATTTATTGCCAACTATTTTGATAATCAGTTTGAGTAAGTAAAGTTTAGTTGTCAACTATTAAATTTATTGCCAACTATTTTGATAATCAGTTTGAGTAAGTAAAGGTTTTTAAGAAAAATAAGTCAAAATTCTCTGATTCCAGCTTCTTAAATGTGAATATTTTCTGGTTTCCTTACTCCTCTATGGCAGTAAACTGAATATCTTTGGGTTGTGGACAAAACAAGATATTTTTCACCATTTTCTGACATTTTACAGACCAAACAACTAATCGATTAATCGAGAAAATAATCAACAGATTAATCGACAATGACAATAATCGTTAGCTGCAGCCCTACTGGGAAACTCTCATCACTGGCACTTTAATCACTTGGCCAGTGATTAGTGATCTGCAACTTTTTAATGTGTTTTTTTGTGATGTTAAGCTTGAATACATTTTTCTACTTTCTGCATTGTACGTGGTTTCCCGCCCATTATTTTGCTTAGTATTTTGGCCAATTTGGGAGCCACTTGTTGTTTTCTACCTCAAAGAGTCTGTTTTGGACCAAGCATGGTGTCAGCAACCTAATTCAAACAACTCTGATGTGAGGTCCATTGATACCCACCACCTCTTTGCTTTTCCTGTTGGTGTATTGCCTGTGTGTGTGTGTGTGTGTGTGTGTGTGTGCTGGTGTTCTCCAGGCTCTCTCTGTGCGACTTGGCCGGTTCAGAACGATGTGCCAAGACCCAGAACAAAGGAGAGCGTCTGAAAGAAGCCGGCAACATCAACACCTCCCTGCTCATCCTGGGGAAATGCATCAACGCACTACGGCACAACCAGCAGGCCAAGTGAGATCATATTTGTGTCTGTTGTCGTCTGTCTCTCTCTTTATCTCTCCATCTCTTTATCTCTCTGTCTCTGTCTATTTCAAAGGTGTGCTTGCAGGCAAGCTGTACTCATTGTATAATTAATTTGCATGACCACCTTTAGGAGATTTAAAGGAACATTGACATTGTTTTGAAAGCCAGAAATCTCAGCAGCTGGTGGAGTAATCATTGTGTCATTAGTATTGATCAGCAACCCTATCAACCCTCCACAGATACACCAAGTGTTTCAAAAGTAGGCATACACATTTTAATAATAAAAAGCAAAGCTGTTTTAATTTTAGTCATTTTAACAAAACAATTCATCATTCAGTAGTCTGTAAATAATAGGTATACCTGGAAACATGAAAAATATTTAATAATACAGTGAGTATTCATTCATAAAACTTACCGGCAGGTTTTGCGTGACGTTAGGGGCAGATACTGCGATGGTGTTTCCTCATTCATAAACGTGAAATATCCAGATGTTATTAGCGTCACCGTTTTCCCCGTCCTTCCACCCCTTTTGATCATTTACATATTGTGAAAGCGATTCATAAAGGCAAACCGCACCGCAAAAAATAACCACCTGTTCTAGTCAGACGGTATATTGTAGAAATTAATGTTAACTAATGAAAACAAATATTAATTATTACAAAACCAATAGATAAAGTCACATTGTGTCCAAGGGCATTAATTATCATTGGAAACGTGAAAATGTTTAATAAATATGACTCGCACATTGGCTTTGCAATTATTAATCACCGCTCTGACTGCAGTTGTAAACTGCAGTTTCCATCTGATTTGATTCAGTTTATCATGATGAAAAAGAGAAGATGACCATACACACATCCCATAAACTTTTTAGCAGCTGCCGGAGTGAAGTAGAGCTGAAGTATTTAAGAAAGAACGCTGCACATTGCTGCCAATGCTCCCATATATTTATCTTACAATGTTTTGATAGCTCATGATCACCACTGATCAATTTATAATTTCAGTAAGTGACATCATCATAAACATTCGGTTTATCCAGGACTGCATGAGGGGGAAGGATAAAAAAAAAAAAAAAAAAAAAAACATGAGGAGAAAGAGGTTTATCTGCCGTTCTAATGCGTCTCTGCTGCCTACTGACACACAGGCGGACAGGTGTTACATATGTAAAGCTTAATTAACATGTTGGTGTTGATTGGCTGTCACCTGGGCTACAGCTGAGGATAACACAGCGGTAACGTGGCTCCGTCATGATATTCACAGGTGTGGCAATTTTATAAATCAGGGAAAATTACCGTGGTGCAGATTTTGCGTCCCGCTATTCTGTTACCCCAGAGTTTTATGACCTTACATATTACACCTTTGAAGAAAATCCTACACGGGTTACCCTTCAATACAGCTTGATTTTTCCGTCTACACACACTCACACACACACTCACACACACACCAACCCAGCTGTGTGTGTGTCTCTCTCCCCTCAGGCTGCTTCAGCACGTTCCCTTCAGAGAAAGCAAGCTGACCCACTACCTGCAGGGGTTTTTCTGCGGTCGAGGTAAAGCTTGCATGATTGTCAACATCAACCAGTGTGCCTCCATGTACGACGAGACTCTCAACGTCCTCAAGTTCTCCGCCGTGGCACAGAAGGTACACACACACACACACACACACACAGACACACACACAATGTCTTTTTCCCCTCTCTCCCACCCTGTCTTTCTCTCCCTGATTGTGCTTCTCGTAGTTTGAATTTGAATCTTACCTCCATGGATTGCATGTAGTAATAATAATAACAACCTTTATTTGTATAGCACCTTTCATACACAACATGCAGCTCAAAGTGCTTTACATCTGTTGAAGGCAAACAAATTAAAAAATATAAGGGTATAAAAGAACAAGCAGAACGCATTGCATTAAAATAATAAAATCAAGTAAAAATAAAAAGATAATTCTGAATAAACAAATGAAAGAAAATGGAAAAAGTGAATTGCATTAAAAGAACACAATTAAATAAAATGTAATGTCACCATTTCACCATAATGTGATTTTGAAATGGTACATAGCATAATAGCCTAATCCACTAACACAAATTTTTAGACATGTACGTAGAATTCTGCAAAATGGAAAAACAATAAACAGAATATTAACACAGAAGGATTGTAAAGTGGATGTACTATATATGTACAGTTAAAGCTACACTGGGCAGAGTCACTCGTTTGCGGCCCCAACCCGGCCGGTCTGTGATGCTTTATACCAAAGGAAACCAAAGAGACAAGAGAGGAAAAGATCTAATGTATAACCCCACCCCCCACCCCCAGTTAGAAAAATGTAAATACGATGATCATCTGTTAGTTTTTTGTACTGGCTGTGCAATAAGGGCAATTACTACAGTTTTCCAGTACAGTTTTTCATATATAATGGTATTCAAATATTAAACTGCTACATGCCACATCCTGGTATGGACCCACATGCAAACATGGGTGTTGGAACCAAAATGACCCCCCACATCCACAAAAACATCAAGAGCAGACCCTGCAGTATTAATAGATGTTGTATATATTATTCAGCTGTCTCTCTTTCCCTTGTCTGTCTGCAGGTTGTGGTCCTGACGACCAGGACCCTTCCCATCATGCCCCAGAGGTCTGCCCGCGAGGTCTCCTTCATCATCAACAACGCCGACAGCAAGGCCCTGCTGGGCAGCAGGAGGAGCTCCCTGATTGGCTGGGAGAGCAGCCTGGAGGACGTACAGGTACGGTGGACAGAAAATCTCCAGATCATCAGAAAGCTGTCAGGTCCATCCCAAATTCTGTCAGTTTCTTCCATAATTGTGCTGCTCAACAGTACAGGCACATTTTCCTCTTGGTGTGCAGTGATGGGCACAAAGTATGTAAAAAAAAAAAAAAGTCATTCAAGCTTTTACTTTGGTTCTTTTGGGCAGGTGAGCACTTGGCTGTGTCAGACTTTGGCACCGAATAACCGCTCCGAGACGCCTGAAAATGCAAATGGAGTGAGAACGCAGCTAGGAAATGACACCCAAAACGCAAGGTTTTATGGGTGTAAGAAAACGCTCATGTGCATCTTGATCGTAGTGGACACCAGAGAGGGTAAATTATGACAAAGAACGCATCATGCTTAGCTAAATTTACAAGGCCTGGAATCCCAAATCTATAACCTGGTGGGATGACGGGTTCAAACTCCGACATTTGAAATTTAGTTTATATACTAGGTGAGGATGAAAATCTTATTTTTTCCTTTATTGCATCTCCATTTACTCTGGAATGGTAATAGATATAGGTCTACTTACAATGGATTCATATTCTTTAGCTTCTTACCTATCAAAGGCAGTGGTGGAAATGGCCATATTTTACTGGGGGAACCATACTTCGGTGGGGTGGGTGGGGTCCGGGGGGGTACTCCCCGGAAAGTTAACTAATCACTAAAGATGTTTTTACATTCACAGATATTTTATAAACAAATAAATGCTAGTCAAGTGCATTTCATGCATTACACAATAATGTAGGATATTCTTTCTGTTAAAATCAAGAGCTGAACTTTCATTTTCTCAAAACTGCACCAGGTTACAGGACCTTCTCTCACTCTCACTCAAACAAATCTCAAAATAAAAAAGTGCTCCATGTTACTGGACTGAGCTTTTTTGTACAAATAAAATCCAACTTTATCTAACATGTTTTACTTTCCCAAAAGAAAACATGTGCAACAGATCTATATAACAACACACCTAATGTCATTTATTTACATCAAAAGGTTATCCATGGAGCCCAGGCAAGCAGCCCAGCCCAATGTAATGGAGATTTAAAGTCATAGTGCCATCTTGTGGTGAAAAAAAATGACTTTTTGTTTTGACTCCGCTGAGATCGGGAGGTAGCTCGTTTCTCCCACACAGTAAGCAGGCTGACCAATATCATGCATGTGACAAACTGAAGCTTGAAAAGTAAAATATCTATATCTAAATCTATACAATTATATCATATCACCATTTATTTCCATGCATATGCGTGAGCTCTGTCCACCTGACAGCCGTCTGTCCTGTCGGCGGAGAGAGAGACACACAGAGTTTGATGGTTTCGGCGCATTGGCCGACACTTACCGGCGCTTCCCAGGGGCACGGTGCCGGACAGGGCCGACAGCTGGGTGCCGATTTGTTCCCGGTGATCCGTCCGAGATTTCGGCGTCGGGACCCCCGTCGGGTGTCCGGCGAACGGTCCGTGGGCGCGGTGGAGAGGACAACGGCGGAGAGAGGAGACGTTACCGTTGTCTTAAATCTGACCGGCACAGAATCGGATATATGAGACTGATCTGCCGGTCACCGGTCATGGCCGATCAGCTGAAAACCGGCCGATTAGACTAGATCTCATCTCGTCAAAGACGCCACCGATGTTTGAGGAAATTAGAAAGCAAACCACCACCATCAATTTTGATGAGTTTCTCGACAGCTTCCAGCAGACCTGTAGCCACTAGCGATGACAACGTTGACACAGAAACGCTACTTTGGGGACTGGTTCCAGGGACCCTGCAGTAGCACGCCTTCCCATTGGCTGTATGGGCTGTAGCTGGATTTGTGGTGCGTTCAAGCACAATAAATTATATTCGTTCATGAACAGGATTTAGAAACAGTGTAAAACAGCTATAAGCGATTTCCCCCTATAAAAAACATTGAATAGATTTTCGAAATGCCCCTTTTTTAATTTTTTGCCCCTGTCCCTTAGAGAGTCTGTGCACACCACTGCCTCACAGTACCCACCATAATTTTATTTTTATACATTATCATATAGTGTGGTTTTAGCCTTATTATACTTGGCTTGTGTCATCATACGGTAAAACTCCATTGTTATGACCACCTTGTGTCCAGGAGGATGAGGATGATGAGTATGAGGAAGAGGAGAGCCTGATGGACGACACCGTGCAAGAGAGCGGCGATGATGACGACGGCGACGATGATAAACTTATCGTTGGTAAAAAGACTTACCAGGTCAGTTACTTTCCACTCAAATTCATTTACGAAGTGCTTTTAACAAACAGGTCAACACAGTGCATTTTACAGAAATAAAGACTATAAGGAGATATTAAAACCGAGTAAATGTATCACAAGTTATTAGATGTAAGTTGAGACAGAGAACTGGAGTAAATAAATGGGTTTTCAGTCTTTTAGAGGCCTTTTATTTTTATCAAGCTCTGTTTTATACTGGTCTCCAGGTCATGCTAGCTCACTGATATCATGAGGAAGAATTTTCTTTAAGCAAAAAAAGTGTAAATGTTGTCTGGCTCTTATTTATTTACAAAGTGCTTCTCTGTTATTCACAAGTTTATATTTATTGTCTGAGTGCTGAGGCTTTCACTCCTTACTTTTGGTTGCTTGTGAAGTTGGAAATTGAGGAATTCAAGATTAATTTTCTTGTTGCACTCATTTTATGTTGTGATGGATAAGAAGGATGGCTAAATGACTGAAATGTAGAATTGTTTTTCAAAGTGGGAAGTTTTTTTGTTTTTTTTTTGCTGACATCTGGTGCTAGATGGTAATTGCTGTGGTATTTCTGCACTGCACAAACATTGTGGCCAATACTGTGGGGTCTTTCCTGTTGAAGTTTGAGTTTCTGTAGGTGGCGCTCTTTTCTTTGTCTCTTCAGTCATGGTGGCTATTGCTGCTCAATGCTAACTACCCAGTTCTCCTTCTGTTTATTCCAAACAAACCGGAAACGTAGAACACATCACTTGCCAAACTATTTTCCCCTGGAAAAACCCACCGGACACCGGGTGTTCAGAACAGCAAATGTAAAAGCTTTCCTGAACTGGCTATCAGTTGACTTACTATTGTGTCGTGTCAATCAGTAAGAGAGAATTGCAAAACAGACTAGAGCTGCAACGATTAATCGATTAATTGTCAACTATTAAATTAATCGCCAACTATTTTGATAATCGATTAATCGGTTTGAGTAATTTTTTAAGAAAAATAAGTCAAAATTCTCTGATTCCAGCTTCTTAAATGTAAATATTTTCTGGTTTCTTTACTCCTCTATGACAGTAAACTGAATATCTTTGGGTTGTGGACAAAACAAGACGTTTGAGGACGTCATCTTGGGCTTTGGGAAACACTGATCCACATTTTTCACCATTTTCTGACATTTTATAGACCAAACAACTAATCGATTAATCGAGAAAATAATCTACAGCTTAATCGACAATGAAAATAATCGTTAGTTGCAGCCCTAAAACAGACATTTATTTATGTTAAAATGTTGTAGATTATTACTTTAAAAACAACATTGAGACCTGCCCATTCTTATCTCCCTGCTGTTTTTTCCCTCAGCGGCAGGTGGCGCTGCTGGAGAAGCTGCAGGTGCAGCTGAAGAAGGAGCGAGCGGAGAGCATCCTGCTGGAGGCGCGGGTCCGAGAGGAGGTCAGCAGGGAGTTCACTGAGCTCTTCTCTGAGATGCAGACTGATTACAAGTGAGATTCCTAAACATTTTTTTACCTGTATCCAGGAAAGGATTTGCTGAGCACATGTCATCTTTTTAACCAATGCACTGCCTTACATTTACACAGTAGCCATCAATTTCAGACTGAATAAGTCTCACATTTACCTTAATGACACTTCCAGACAGTGTAGTCAAAGTCACACCAAGAACCTGCAACCTCTAAATTGAATTCACAGTCACAGGCTGCATTTTAAGAGTGTTCAAGGACTTTTGAGCCTTGAATATAGGAAATCAGGACCCCAGACATTTAGATATTTGGTGGGTAACGGTTAAGCTTGTGGTCAGAGGATTAATGTAGGTCTAAGCAATGTCCTGACAAATGACACACCTGTGTTTGTTTGTGTGTGTGTTTCAGTGATCGGCTGGCGAGAGAGAAGGAGATCCTGGAGGAGCGAGCAGAAAGGAGGCTGGAGATCTTCAAGAACCTGGTCGGAAAAATCGCCTCCACTGGACCCAGCCAAGATGCACAAGCCATGGTAACGCAGCCTCTCTCACACCGACTGCGTCACCTTTCCAGTGACAGCTCATTTATTTCAAACATTTCATTTATTCTGTTGCCACTGCATCATTCTGTTGCAGATGCATTGCAATGCAGGTGTTTCATGCGGTGGATTTGTTCTAGTTATATTCTATTTATTAGTTCCCATGATGAAAACATTTAATTACTAAATCAAAGTGTCAATGAAAAATTGTTGAAATACTACAATCAAGAACCAATCGATACATTTGAGTGACAAGATCCTTAGTTTATAGTTCATATCAACACACCCGGGTTTCAGAAATAAAATTGCATCACAGATATTTTGATCCTGGCCTTAGCCTGCTTCCAGCTGCAGTTAGGCATTGAAAAGTATGTGTATTTGTACAAATTTGTATTTTAGTTTTTGTTTTTAAAGCTGAAATACGGGTGCTTTGTTTCCTCCTCTGGTGGCAAAATGTATTTGAAATGGTGTTCGGACTACAACTAAACAACCATGGAAGCATTACATTATCAATTATAGCATCAAAGAAGCTGTAGCAGCCAGCATGGCTCACCCGTGAACTGTTTACACACTAGTAAAAATATCTGTATGGATGTAAAATGCAGCTGAACAGGGGTGACACCTTGGCCATTCTTCTCCTGATGTTTGTTCTGTCCTGCAGGACAAATCCCTGGACCTGGACGGCATGATGGACTCCATGTCCAGCGACCTGGTGGGCATAAAGACCGCTGCCGAGGCCGCTCACTCCTGCCTGGGTTCAAGCTGGCCGGGGGAGCAGGCGGGCAGAGCTGAGGCTGTGGAGGATCTGGAGAAGAAGGTGTCGGCGCTGAGCGAGCAGCTGAGGAAAATCCAAGAGCAGCTAGATCACAAAGACACTGGTAAAAACAGAGTGGTGGTTCTCTTACTTTAATACCACAGTACACTTCCACAAAATCCCAAGTCACACGTATCTATCAGTGGCTTAGAAATGTGTCATTGAGCCAAATTACCATACGAGAGGAGCAAAATATAAAGCAGTTATTTATTTTTTTTATCAGTGTGTTTTATCACGTTACATCTGTTATTCATCATTGTGATTGTCATAAATAAATAAATAAGTTAATAAATAAAAAACGATTATGTTTTCAGAACTGGATAACGTTACCAACCAAGTGTATCAATCCAACAAGGAGCTTACAAAGACCCAAAAGGTAAAAGATACTGACTTCTTTAATATGAATCACTAAAATGCATTTGATTTACTTAATGTTTATCTGATGTGCTACTTGTGCTCATTTGCAATTTTGGTAAGTGCCTTTTTTTGTATAATACTTGAATGCAGGTTGAAGAAATCACAGATCAAATCTTACTCTTTTGCTGTTATTACTGTTGTCAGGTGAAAACCTCATCTTCAAAATGTTTTAACTTAACAACCATGCATTTTTAAGTTTAACTGGTTTTGAAAACGTTTCATAAACCCAAGCGTTGTAGAACTTTCTCAACGCAGAGAGAAACTTGAAAATCACCAAAATTGGAGTTACAAGGTTTTCACCCGACAGTGAGTATATGCATCTATTGATGTGAGTCTATAGAGCTATAAGAGCAGTTGTAACTCAATGCTCCAGTTCTTTGGTTGTATTTTCTGCTTGTATAGAGCTTCTTTTCCATGTACAAGCCAAACCCTTCAAAAACATAAGTGAATATACACCAAATTTTGATGATCACATACATTCTGCATGTATCAAGCAACAAAAAGGGTCTTTTGCCTCCAATATATCTGTTGACATGAGGTACAGAGAAGAGAGGAAGACCGTTAGAACTCACTATCCCAGTGCTCCTAAGTTTATCTTTCTCTTGTAGAGTCTGGAGTCTCGGGAGCTGAAGTTGTCTGAGCTGATGGAGATCTGTAGTGAGAAGGATGAGATGATCTCCAAACTCCAGACCACCATGGACCGGCAGGTTGAAGATGCCACCAAAGATGTAAGAACGTTTGGTACTAAAAGCAGGGTTTTCCTTGGTCATGGGAAACCTGGGGAAGTCATGGAAGTGTTTTCTGGACCAGGAAAAAGTAATGGAAAATTAGGGGATAAATGAAACGCAAGTTTGTTCACATATGATATATATTTTCAATTGGCATAGGTAGACATCAACTTTTTTAAAAGGGTGGATATTTCCTTTTACAATGCATGTCTTCAGTTGTTTTCAGTGATAAACTATGGATTAGTTTCTCACAGAAGAAGTCTCAACAACAAAGCCATTTTTGTCGCAGGCAGGACAGGAAATATTTTCAATCACTGTCCACTTTTACTGTTTCACCAGCCAAACAAATAATTCCAAACAAATTCTTAACACACAAATGTAGCAGCCAGCACCAAAATATACCAGCATTCTCCTGGTGGCCACTGCTGATATTGTGCCCTTGTAGACCAGAGGCTGATTTGAAGAAGGTGTGACATTTTGGTATAAATTGACCACATCACCCTTGTTCCATCAAATTTTACTCGTATAGCACATGGTACACAGGGAAACTTGATGTGCTTTACATTAAAACAATAAAAGCAGTGCAAACCTGCCATAAAAACGAGAAAAAAACTGTAATACTGGAACTAAAATTGGCTTCCCCAGCCTTTCGATTTCATCCTTGGAACAACTAGGAGGCCGGTGCCAGAAGTCTTCAGAGATCTAGTTGGATCATATCTAAGCCACTTGGAAATGTGTTATGGGGCCAGATCATTTAGAGCTTTGTGGACAAGCAGCAGAATCTTAAAGGATAAGGCTGGTGTTTTTTAATGCATTGCTTACCGTCAACAAACCCTATGAAAATAACAAAATCAACAATGCGTTTGCTCTACTCCCGTTACTTTCTGACTTCCCACGTACCGTTTTTAGCCGTCAACCTGGAAGTAATTGGCTCCAATTGTAAGCTAAAAACTTTGAAATACAACTGTTACCACGAAAAGTCAGGCTGTTGTAGTTATTACCAAATCAAATTCAAATGGGAACAAATTCTTCATTACGCCGGGGACTATTTTCGGTGCTATGGAACTACTTTCCTGAGATCGCAAACGTCTTTACAGTCTTCTTAAGTCGTTTGAGGAAAAAGTCGGCCGGCCCGGTGCATCGTGATGATGAAATATGCTGCAGAGCAACGGCATGGCTCTTTGACGTGTTTTTTTTTTTTTTTGATCAGGGTCTTTTTATTGTAATTTTTCACATTATATCATAGATCCAAACAGGTCCAACAGAAAAAGAAAAGGAAACTTAATCGAATCCCCCACCCACCACCCCCCAAATACCAGACAAACGCATATAAACTCTTTGACGTGTTTTTAACCGTTTTTTTGAATACAATGGAGTTCTATGGCTGCATTGGGCACCGGCTACATGGACGAGACTTGTTGGCAAAACAAAATCATTGCTGATTTTGTTATTTTCATAGGATTTGTTGACGGTAAGCAATGCATTAAAAAACACCAGCCTTATCCTTTAAAGCCGGCTCTGAAGCTGTGAGAAAGTGTAATATATTCACTTTTTCTTGTCCTAGTGAAGACTCTTGCTGCATCATTAGGATAATTATAAATTCCATTGATGGCAACAATTTACATGCCCACCATTGCGTTTTGTTAAATGTGAACAAATTGCTCATTGGTTACTCATTTGGTGTGTGTGTGTGTGTGTGTGTGTGTACGTGTGCAGAAGGAAACTCTAGACTCCATCCGGCAGGAGATTCTCCGCCTGAAGACCAGCTGCAGCTGCTCTTTGAGCAGAGAAGCAGAAAGGCCCAGCAGCTCCCGTACCGAGGCCCGCAAGCGGCAGGGCGACGCCCAGCCAGACCTGGAGGGACAGCCCCCGCTAAAGAAAGGTACGGGATTGGCTGTGAACACAGGGAACAGAACGAGCAGAGAGAAGAAGCAACCCGCCCGGCATCGAGTTTATCTCCAAACCAGAAGGAGACTGTCGGCTCTCAGGAAGTGACGCCTGGCGAACCGGATGAGCGTTTACATGTCTCCTACGCCGCTGTGGAAAAGTTTAGAAAAAGAGTTTGATCTGAATTTGCATGTAACAATGTAGAAAAGTTTCTGTATAAGTATGGAAAAACATTGTTCAGCCCCAATACACATTGCTATGGTGTAGTTTCATTTGTAATATCAGCTTAAGGGTGATGTGGCCTATTCCCTAGGCACTACCAGCATACTTCATATCGAACAACAGCAGAAGTCTTCCAATCCAGTCAAGACATTAAAATCTTGTAAAGTTTTATTCTATGTTCTTGCTATTTTATGTAAATAAAGATGACTTGTTTTTGTTTTTTGGTCTGACATTTTGACACATGTGCAGTAGTGAGATTCTCAGATTTGTCAGGGATTGTGAATGTGTCAAGTAAAATCTTCCTGCAGTTAATGGCTAGATATGAGTAAAGCTGACCTGCTGTTTGACAGGTTTCACAACATGACAGATGGAGTTTAAGAGCCGATTCTGTTTGATGAACACTGTGTCGATGATCACTGCCGTTTTTCAAAATGTGCTTGCTGCCTACCATATACACTGTTCTGCAAGTTATCTAATAGTCTTATCAGTTGAAAGGTGCAGTCATCACCACCTACATACTGTATTATAAGATGCTTACAGCAAGATTGTATCATGAATGTGGGTATATATCAGTATGTGTTTGTTTTTGGTTTTCTATGATTGTGCACCTTGTTGCTGAAATGTCAGAGGGCTTTCAGGTTGTGTTTTTTTGTGTAATATGACAGTTCTGTAGTTTTGTATTAATTCTGTTCTGGTGAGACTTAATGGACGCAGCAGTGCAAGTCTAGTTAAGAGACTTTTGGAATGGACCATGAAACTGTACATTTAGCCATCTATTGCTGTTTCACATACACTATATGAGTTATAAATTGACAGTTCCTTACCATGTGTCAAATTTCACCTCTGACCTTTCACCTCCTGTCATATTTCCTCACTTCCTGTGCCAGACGTCCCGGGTGAAGCCGGTGAAGGAGAAGAGGAGAGGAAGAGGCCTCGCCTTGAGCTCCAGGAGCGGAGGGTGGCGGAGCTGGCCTCCCAGGACAGCAGCTCACCGCGGGAGGAGAGGAGTCCGCGCGAGAAGGACCAGCTCCAGGAAGTGAGCATGGGGGGAGCGCCAAATGCCCTGAAGGAGGAGCAGCAGCAGCAGCGAGGTCACCAGGTAGGCAGATGACTCATGCTTAGTGGGACCAGTTTCCACTGCAGGGCCAGCTGGGGCATACTAATTAGCCTGGTCTCCACTCTTACTACATTCATTTATTTATCCAGGGAAAGGTGACTGCGCACTCTTTTCCAACAGTAACCCATCTACTGTTCTCGGATGAGCAGTTGGGGGTTAAATGCCTTGCTCAAGGGTACCTCAACAGAGGTAGACCGTTTCCACGTCTCTTTCTCCAGTCACCGCCCGCCTCTCTAACCTCTTGGCTGTCACCAGGCCACATATTATTAGCTTGATGTCCCCTCAGGGCCAAACATGGCTGTCCAGTGCTGACTCATTATGTAGGTCACTGAGCTTCGTATATACTATATTTTAATTTGTGTTGAGAGAGGAACTGTAAATTAGGCTTTAAGTTCAAACAAATCATAAGGGATTAAATGAAATTAATTTAATCCCATATTATACACGCTTTGAGCTGGCCCTAGCATTAGGACGTCACTTTGGATGGACTGGATGTAGGAACAGCCCCAATAACTGCTTTCTTGGACCTTACGGCTCATGAAATGATGAGAGAGATAGATGGGCACACATTTATTCATTTAACTGGTCACTAGAAGTCAGGTGGAAAATTGGATATAGTCCCCATCGTAATAGAGCATAGTTAAGAAAACATTAAAGTAAAAATTTGGCCTCATGAAATCTGACTCAAATCAGAAATTTGCATGTGCACACTTGAGTGATGTGCTTATGTGTGATCGCTTGTTTCAACACTTGCTTGTGTGTGATATCCTTTTAGGATCTTTGCTCTTTTAGGATATTTGCTCATGATTGTAAAAGTTAATTGGTACACCTATCAACTAGGAGGCGTTCGCTGCTCTTGAGAAGGAGAAGAGAGCCAGAGAAGATGCCCTGGCAGCTTTGGAGTACCAGACTATGGGAAAAGAGGAAGCATTGGCCTCCTTGGACGAGGAGAGGAAAGCCAGGGAGGAGACTGTCGCCGCACTAGTGGAGCAGAAGCGAAGCAAAGAGGAGGTGCTAGCATCCCTCGAAGAAGAAAGAAGAGCCAAGGAGGAGGCCATGGCAGCTCTCGCAGAGGAGAAGCAAAGCAGAAAGGAGACACTTGCCTCTCTGGGAGAGGAGAAGAGAGGCAAGGAGGAGGCACAGTATGCTCTACAGGCGGAGAGGGAGGAGATCAGCAGGCTGGTTGAGGAGAGAGCGACAAGGGTGCAGGAGGCTGACACGCTCCGAGAGGAAGCCAGAGAGCTGACTGGCAAACTGGAGGCCACCGAGAGAGAGGTGGGCCACAATATCATTTAAACCTTTTGGTCAAATTCACCACAAAACAGAATGAGGGTGACTGCACATATGGATAAAATCCAGGTCTTAAAATTGTTTTGTCTTTCTTGGTTCACCTTTTTCTGATGAGAAATCTCCTTTGTTAGGCAGATGTATACTCTATTCATGTTAAATGTGATATCTATTGACATTAAAAAGGTCTTAAAAAGTCTCACTTCCAGAAACCTGTAGTCACCCTGATGAAGATTTTTTCAGACCCTGATTTTTTCAGTTTTGTCTATAAGGAAGTTGTTTATCATGCATCTGTTGGTGTCCAAGATTCAGCAGGTTTTATTGCTATGTAAAGTTTTGTATTATCTGCATAAGAGTGAAAGAGAATTGCATTTTATTTCCATAGGTGACCAACCAGACAGCAAGAGCCGAGCGAGCCTCAGTCGACCTCCAGGCTGCCCAGGCCCAACTGGACAAACACACCAAGGAGGTCCAGGAGAAAACTGCCCAGATCCTCTCCCTGGCCCAGGAAGTTCACAGCCTCAAACAGGAACTGGAGACGTCTGCAGCATCAGCTGGACTTGAGAGGGAGAGTGATAGGCTGAAAGAGGAGCTATCTGAGCTCAGAAAGGGTCTGGCCGAGGAAAAGGAGGAGAATGAGAGGAAGCAGAGGCAGATACTGGAGCTGGAGCGTGAGCTGGCACAGGCAAAAGAACAGATAGCCCACAAACAGCTGACCTCAGACCAGCAGCTTGAACAGCTCACTGAGAAGCTGAACCACCAAGAGCTGGCCTCAAAGCAGCAACTCGAAGAGCTGAGAAAGACCCTTCAGGAACAAGATGCAACTTCGAAACAACCACTGGATGAGCTCAGAGGAAAGCTTGAACGGCAGGAACAAGTTTCCGAACAAGAATTGCAACAGCTGAGATCAAAACTGGAGGAACAGACGCAGACCTCAGATAAGCAGGTAGAGGAGCTCAGACAGAAGCTGAGAGAACAGGAGGCGACATCACAACAGCAGCTGGAGGAGTTCAAACACAAGTTCAGCGAGCAACAAGCAACCTTGGACCAGGAGCTAGATCATTTCAAACAGAAGCTCCACCAGCAAGAGCAGACCTCAGAGCAGCTCAGGGCCGAACTGGAGGAGGCTAGATGCAAAGCTCGGGGCGAGATCAACGATACCTCCAACTCTGCTGCCGAGGACGATCTCAAGAAGTTGAACTCTGACCTCCGGGCTGAGGTTGCATCCCTGAGGGCAAAGATCGCCAACATGGAAGAGGAGGAGGAGTGTCCAGGTGAAACTGAGGTGGACACTGAGGCGGCTGTAGCCTCAAAAGCCGCTAGCAGCCAGCTAGCTTCTTCACTGGCCGATAGAATGGCAGAGACGGAGAGATTGCTGAAAGAGAAGGACGAACTGATGGAGAGGAAACTAGAGGAGAAAGAGAAAACATCTGCAGAGAAAGAGGCTGAGCTGCAGAAAAAGCTAGCGGAAAAGGAGGCTCAGGTGGCGTCCCTGCAGAAGAGCCTGAGAGAGGCACAGGAGCGGCGGGAGGAGGAGGAGAGCCAGGCGGTGCAGGAGGCCCGGCGGAGGGAGGTGGAGAGGCGCAGGGAGCTGCTGGCGGTGGCGGAGGAGGCCATCGCTCAGAAGGACGCTGAGCTGGAGAAGAGAGCGCAGGAGATCAGCAGGTAAACCTTCAGTTCTGTTACGGGAACAGGGTGGGAAATTACAACCAGCCAAATTCTCACAAGGTGTAGCCTGATATCAGACAGAATTGTCAACTCGTTCCACTCCATTTCCATCTTCAGTCTGACATTGCCTCCACTCTAACCGATTTCTGTGGGGGAGGGGGATTCGATTTTCCCTAACCAGTCACTAGAGACGAACGTATCCGCCTGAATCTAATGTCATTTTAAGTCGACACTGATGCGAAAAAAACATCTCCCCTTTGAATAAATGCCTTCAAAGCAGAGTGCTGTTCGGGTTTCAAAGTAATTGGTACTTTTAATGGATTTAGAACAGCCTGGATAGCAGCGTCTATCTTGTCTATAGCGGTCGCCATTGTTGTTATTACTCCTCCTTGGTTCCGGCACACAGCTTGACAACAGCTTGACAACGGCGTTAGTCCCGCCCGTGGCTCTGATTGGCTAATCGTTAGTCCCCCCCGGCGCTCATTGGACTGATCATTTTTCAACCGAGAAACCACTGTTTCATGTCACGATGCCAGACCAGAATCAGTCAACTCAGTGGAGTGGGCGGATTCAAAGGTCTGGACCCAGGCAACATTTGTAGCGATGGCATTGGCTTGCTAGAATGTAAACAACAATTTAAAAATTTAATTACAATGTGCAAATAATATAATTTGGATGGAGAGCTTGTGAAATTGAGATGGGCAAGCAGTCTCATGCATAGACGCACTGCTGATGTGACAATGTGGTGTTATTGTAAAGTGTGACGGTATGTGTTGTCTTAGAATCATAAAAAAGCTTTAGTTATATGCATCGCCATACACTTCCATGCAAACTCATAGATGACATAGGCCTACCTTCTTGTGGGTCATGTGGGTTTTAGGGCTGCAGCTAACGATTATTTTCATTGTCGATTAATCTGTCGATTATTTTCTTGATTAATCGATTAGTTGTTTGGTCTATAAAATGTTAGAAAATGGTGAAAAATGTGGATCAGTGTTTCCCAAAGCCCAAGATGACGTCCTCAAATGTCTTGTTTTGTCAAAAACCCAAAGATATTCAGTTTACTGTCATACAGGAGTAAAGAAACCAGAAAATATTCACATTTAAGAAGCTGGAATCAGAGAATTTTGACTTATTTTTCTTAAAAAATTACTCAAACCGATTAATGGATTATCAAAATAGTTGGCAATTCATTTAATAGTTGACAACTAATCGATTAATCGTTGCAGCTCTAGTGGGTTTATTTACATATGAGAAACAGACTATGGGAGTTTACAAAATATAGGCCTATTTCTTTTAATGTTTTTCATTCAGTTATTGGTGTTAAGATTCATTGGACAGTGTTTGATAGCACTGTGGTATAGAGGAGTGAAGTGCCTCAGCCTGACTGACTGACCTGAGTTTTCCTCTTGAAGACCACAGCGCTGTGGCAATCACAATGTGGTAAAAAGTTAGTTTCATTGTGGCTGATGCGGCTTCGACCCTTACACTCCTTAATATTGGTTGCTTGTAATGGTGACGAGCTAAGAATTGAAGCTTCTTCGACTGTTGCACTCATTGTAAGTTTCTCTGGATAAGCACATCAGATAAATGGACAAAGTAAAGGGAAGAGGCTGTGGGGTTTGTCGTTGCCAGTGGAAACACTCCCCTAAATTGTTTTGCAGCAGTGCGGTTGGAAGTGATCTTGGTTTTCGGACTCTGGTCTTATTCCCAGAGTCAGTTTATTTGTCTTCAATATTAAAGGCAGATAATACATTTTCACTATTTTTGTGTTTTTTCTAGCAGTGGGGCGCCCTTGCCGAATTCATTTAGGATTAATGTTGTTGGTAGCTCTGTCAGCCCCACATGAGAGTAGTTTATCTGAAAACAGGAGAAGCAGGTGAACACTTTCATCAGTGGGACACTAGGGATCAGCATTACTTTGTTTTAGCCCTTTTTCCCCCAGACTGAAGGAGAAAACCAGGCAAACTTAATCCCTGAGATCGAAGTCTTTCTTTATTAGAACAGATTATGTATTGCATGCATTTTTTCCCCTTAGCTTTTTTCAGGATATCATTACTTTTTGGGACATATAACTCTACTCATTTTTAATGATAGATTACTATTTTCCTGCTTTTATCCTGCTTTTTTGTTTTCCCTAATCAAATCATGCATATTTCAAAATTATCTGAGTGAGTTGAGTTGAGTATCAGGCAAGACTCCATTAAACAATCTGAAATACAATCAAAGAAAGCATTTTTTTTTTAATACTAGAATATGTTATACTGTCATTGTGAGATACAGTTCTGTATTATCTTTCCCTCTCCCAGTCCTGTGATGAGGCAGAGGATTTTGTCTTTGTATACTATGGATTTCCTTGTCCTCCTCCCATACGGGAAGAGTGCGCCAGCGCCAAGTGAGAGAGCAGTCCTTCTGTCTGAGGACATATTATGCTGTCATTGTGAAATACAGTTGTTCTTATCTTCCCTTGTGTCCTTCCCAGTCCTGTGCTGTGTACCAGAGTGAACGCTGTTTAACAATCTGGCAAGCAGTCATTCTGTACTTAGAGGTGCACAATTAATTGTGGGTAATCACATATTGCTATTTTAGTCTTCACAATAAATAACTGTAGAATATTGGCACCATTAAAGTATTTAATTTCAGGTGGAACGTTCAGTGTAGATGAAAATAGTCAAGATGTTGATCACAATATATACCAAAACAATAGCAAAGATATTCAGTTTACTGTCATAGAGGAGTAAAGAAACCAGAAAATATTCACATTTAAGAAGCTGGAATCAGAGAATTTTGACTTATTTTTCTTAAAAAATTACTCAAACCGATTAATCGATTATCAAATTAGTTGGCGATTAATTTAATAGTTGACAACTAATCGATTAATCGTTGCAGCTCTAGTCTATACCAATCCTCCATCTTCTTCTTCTTCTTTTAACTTTTCAAATCCATACACCATTTGCAGAGGGGTGACATTGAAATGGAATTTCATCTTTTGGTGAAAGTATCCAATGTAATCCAGCTCTATATATTATTTCTCTGTCTATTTAACCATCAGAAAGCAGTCTTTCTACATTAGATTTTATCCTGTAATTCTGAAATACAGTTGTTCTATATTATCTTGCTTGTTTTGCTCTCCCAGTCCCGTGGTGAGTTCCAGAGAAAACAATTAAACACTGGAAAGCAGTCTTTCTGTACTATGTGCCACCGTGTCTCTCTCCCATGCTGAAACACTGTGCCAGAGAAGATGTGGTCTATTTTAACACTCAGAAAACAATCATTCTATGCTAGAATATAGCACCCTGTCGCTGTGAAATAAAGTTGTTCTGTATCACCTTCCCCTGTGTCCCTCTCCCAGTCCCGTGGTGAGCGCCAGAGAAAACTCTATTAAACAATCTGAAAAGCACTTTTTCTGTGCCGGAGTGTATTATCCTGTCATTCTGAAATACTAGCAGTTCAGTATTATCTTCCTGTGTCTCCCTCGCCCAGGCTAAAGGAAAGCGCCAAGCAGGACTCAGACAAAGTCAAGAGCGTTAGCCTCGACCTCCAGAGGAAAGAAGACGACACTTCAGACCTCAGAGAGAAACTCGCCGACTCCAAGAAACAGATACA
The DNA here is from genome assembly GCF_046629955.1 of Centroberyx affinis. Classification (NCBI taxonomy): domain Eukaryota; kingdom Metazoa; phylum Chordata; class Actinopteri; order Beryciformes; family Berycidae; genus Centroberyx; species Centroberyx affinis. The sequence goes on from NW_027281325.1 coordinate 201,527, forward strand.
GCAGGTCCAGAAGGAGGTACAAACACTGCCGCTTCCTAATTATTCAAGTCCTATCTTCCTTTTAAGACACGAGTGAAAACTCCCCTCCATAAGCATTCAAGTGATAAGATTGCATTGCTCTCAGTATGCAGTAGTGATATTGTTAGTTTACTTTTGGGGGTTGCAGTATGGTTTCTGAATGTGGGTGGAAAAAAAACAGCAGTACTTACTGTAGCCGATTGCACCTTTGCGTTGTTTGTTGATTTTACAGCACTTTGTTAAAGGAATTGTTATACAAAGAAATTATTTATTATCATTATCACTGATTATTTCTTCATCATGGACAGCATTTTAAAGTAGTAGACTCAGGTAGTACTGTGTAGCAGCTTGTTGATTTGGTACCTAGGGCAAATTCTACATAATGCACCCCCGTTTGGCTCTTCTCTGCCTCTTATTAAAGGTCCCATATCATTAATTTTTCATGATTCTGTTTTCAAATTTACTATGGCTCAGGATGAGAATAATCTGTTTATGATGTTTTGGAAATAATTGTTGTTTAGTTAAAAGTTTAATTGAATGAGTTAAACTGAATGAATGTGAAGACTGAGTCCTCACAATACTGGACCCTGATTGGCTGACAGCAGCAGCTCCTGTTATTCAATTGATGTAAACCTGGGGTGCGTTCAATCGCCCCAAAATGTAGGAAGCAGGAACTTTAAACATCCATTCGAACATCCTGTTGCAAAGCGTTTGTTATTACGGGTTGCTATTGACTGACGGTGATGACGCATGACAGGCATTTGTATGTACCCAATGAAATCACCCCAAACTGTTTCAAACCTACCTAAAAAAGCCAGTGCAAAACGTTTCACACCGTTGGAAGCAAACGTTTTGCACCGTAGCAAAACGGTGCAAGGCTTGAACGTGGCCCTGCTGAGTGGAGGCTTTCCACTTCAAATGCTGCAAACTGGCCTGATTGGATGGATTTCACTCAATCAGGGCCAAGTCAAGTTATGATGCGTTTCCTTGAAAAAGAATGGATATTTGAAAATGCACTTTACTTTAAATGTAATCATTCAAACAGAATCACATTTTAACAATCTTCATTTAACTTCATTAAACATCTTTGATCATATATGGATACAAAGGGAGGAAAACTTGAATTCTATAATGTGCGGCCTTCAAAAGATAGAGCAGACTTTGGCATTTGCTACAAATAGAGGGGAGTGGGGAGGTTATTGCCAATGATTGCTCTATTCTGGATTCTCCTGTCATGTTTTACCTTTAATGGCTTTTGCTGAATATTTCTATAATGTTGCGTCACCATTTGTTTGCCTCCTGTCATTTCTATTTTTTTTAAAGAAACACGCTATGTAGACTGAGACTGACTGATTTATGAATTGATTGTGTTTCCTGAAGATCTCGACTATGAGAGACGAGGAGAAAAGTCTGAAGCAGAAGCTATCCGATGTGGAGAAATCCAGGAAGCAGCTTCAGTCTGACCTGGCCAACAGAGACAGGACCATCCAGCAGCTCAGAACAGTACGTTGTTGTGCAATCCAACTCACATATGACTCAACATTTTGTTTTAAACGGCGATGGAGGAGCCAAGCTAGTTTTAAAAAAATAAAAAGCTACTGAATAGAGTGGGAGGAGCTTTGTTCAGGAGTGGACTTTGACAACAAGCTATAGAAAAGAGGTGAAAAGTTGTTTTGTTGAAAGTTTCCCAATTCAGATTTTTTTCCATTTGTATGTGACATGTATCTGATGTTTTCTAATCAGTGTGAATAGCAAAATGCTGCATGGAGTCACATTTTTTTTCAATTCCCATCTGGACCACATGGTGGATATGAGCTATAAAATCAGATACCAAGGCATGTGACCTAGTCTACATGTGAACGCTCAAATCAGAATTTGTCAATGTTGGCATATTGCGCAGGACAAGAGAAAATTGTTATAAGTTTAGCGCCACAGCCCAAATACCAGACTTGATTGGTATTCAATTCAGGCAAAACTCAAAGGTACATACCATAACCAACTGTGCTGGAAACAAGCGGGAGAAGTGTAGGTACAAAAACAGATATGACGCCACATTGTTGTCAGATACAAGTTACATCCTGTAGATATGAACAGTCTAAGATACTATCTCAACTAAAGTCACATTGAGACAAGACAATAGCAGTGATAGAATCAGGCTTTTTCACAAGGCCACACTTCTTCCAGATGTATCCAGATAGCACCTGTGTAATGTGACTGTAAACTAAACCATATTACACTACAACTTAAACCTGCAATAAACGATATCAGACCTTATAACCAATCCTGAAACTAACATGTGCTATTTGGAGTTTTCAATGAGACATATTGATACTTTTCCACTGGACAGAAAGTCACCTTAGATCTGGGCTGAGAGATGAAGCACATGCCACAGGAGTTAATAAAAACACTTCCTCACCCACACTCTTTCCTCTGCCTCCACACACACTCTCAATCTCTCTATCTCCACCTTTTCAGTTTCAATCCATTTTTTCAGTTGAATGTTTTTTCTACTTCATATGTTTTTGCTTTGTAACTTTGTAGCACAAGGTCATCATGAAAAATGTAAGGATGTTTGTGTTCACAAGGCTTCTTTATCCAAGCACTGGTGTTTTGTTTTGTTTTTGGGTTTTTTTTTTACAAATTATTTAAAGATGATAAGAATTACTGTCTATTTCAATATTTCACCTATTTCATGCTATACTTAATCAAATGCCAGTTGAATGATGAAATGTCACAGATAGAAAACACAAAGCAGCCTTTTTCCTCACTGCACTTAAGAGCTTCATTCATTGAAAGAGCGCTTCCTACAGCTTTGCCATAGCTTTTCTACCAGAAAAAACCTTGGGGACGCTTAGTTTTTTCTTTTTTCTTTTTTTTTAAATGCAATGGAAAGATTTGTTCAAATTAAAACCCTTTTGTCACCTTTTTGCTCTCTCCCTATATCCTTGTGTAACTCTATCTCTTCTTCCCTCTCTCCTTCCTTTTTGTATCCCTCCATTCAGGAACAGTCCTCTGACTCCAAGTCTGATCAGACAGTGCAGCTCTATCAGAAGGCCTGCAAAGGTAAGAGAACAACTGTGTGTGTGTGTGTGTGTGTGTGTGTGTGTGTGTGTGTGTGTGTGGGGGGATTCACTAGAAGAAATGCATTTTGCCTACATCTGTGTAGAGTTCTGCCTTTGAAGTCAGCAGGGCCCTGACACTTCCCAATACTTTGTGATATGATATGAATGATCAATAAGCGAATGATACCTGGCAACAAATACAATGCCAGCCAATAAAGCAGAGTGCTTGCTACCACTGCAATGCAACAAAGCTTTGTTCCAGGGAGAGCAAACTGAATTACTGTTTACAAACTGAAAAACCTGATTCAAACCTGGAAGTAGTTTCACCCGGCTCAGTGTCACGGTCTTCATAGTTCTAATTCTCTGAGTTTGTCTTAGTATAGGAGTACAAATCTGTCTGTGGATGCAGTGTAGGAAATTAAAGTCTAGGGACATTTGTAAACTTTAGGGGCCACTTTTCAAAAATTGTAATTGGTGCAAAAATGTTGCTGTTTTTAACCTGATATGAGCCCAGATTAAAATACATGATCCCTCACTTGTGCCAACATGAGTAAATAAAAAGCCATATTAATGCTATTCCAAAGAGAAGTGTACAACCATCTGCATGTGCACAGAATACCAACTGTATGTGTGAGAGAGAAAGCAAATGGAAATTAAATTAAATCGGTAGCCAATTACCAAATAAAAGGATGGTTTAACGTATGATATTGACCTAAATTGGTAAATCTAAAATTATTATATATATATTGGGACAATTTCTCACCCCCCCCCCCCCCCCAGCCTGCATTCTGAGATTTCTTGGGCCGTTTCCCCATATATTTCCGATGCTATGTGGGTGCAGCAGAACACTTCCAGGGTGTCCTCACAGTTAGAGAGACTGTCCTGTAAGCAGAAGGTCCCAGATTCAATCCACCAGGACCCCAAGTGTCCTTTCTGCTTTAAGCGTCCTTGAGTAAAACACTGATCCAGCTCCAGGGCTTCTGCTCTGTGTCTGACCTCTGACCTCCCTGTGGAGAGGAGGTGAAAAGATGAATTTCTCCCTCAGGGATCAATATATAATCACTAAATATATTGCCCTGTAGGGGCCAGGGTGACTGGTTGTTTTTTAGCTGTACACTACCAGACAAAAGTTTGGACACTGACTGAGTGTTCTCTGTTTTTCATTCCCTTAAAGCCATTTTGATCTAAAGGCTTCTGCTGAAATTTGTTTCTTAAATAAAATAGTGAAGTAAATAAATAGTGAAGTTGATCCTATGTATGAATTTCTTTCCAAAGCCTTTGCCTTTCCATCAAGGCAAAGGGCGGCTACTTTAAAGAATTTAAAATATAAGATAGTTTTGCTTTGTTTAACGCTTTTTTAGTCACTGCATAATTGCATTTGTGTTATTTCATAGTTTTTATGTCTCTGCTATTATTCTAAAATATGAAATATAGTAGAAACAAAGACTATCTTTTTACTCTGTGTATGTGTGTGTGTGTTTGTTCCAGACCTGGAAGCCAAGCAGCGTGTGTTGGAGGATATGCGTTTGGCTCTGACGGAGCAGGAGGAGACGCAGGAGCAGATGGAGCAGGTCCTGGAGGAGAAACTAGACCTCATCCAGGAACTAACCGATGGTAAGGAACAGGGTCCGAAATTAACACCCGCCGAGCGCTAGTGTCGGTCGGAATGATCTTCCCCTCCCACTTCCTGCAATGCTGCTCTTTTTATCGCCGCCCGTTAAAGGCTTACAACACTAAGGACAGGATTTGCAGCATAAAAAGAGATGTAGTTGAATTTAGCAGTCTAACATAATAATAATAATGTCAAATAATAGCAGTATATGCCAGAGACAGCAGGTATCATTTTGTGTCTGCAAATGTGTGCTTGAATGAGGAAATGCATGCATGCTTAAAGGCAGGGCTGGGCGATAATTCAATATTATTGTTTGTCGTCTTTCAGTGGAATCATATCGTGATGATATGAAGATATTTTAATATCGTGACACACATTTCTGCTGTCTAAATTGATGATGACAAGCAAATTTTACTTAAAAACTCATAAAATGAGGTATGGTTGGAATATTATTTGAATATTTCTGTTTTGTTTGACATCACACCTAACATTACCATTCGGTTCAATGAGATGAACATTAATTTGATTATTTAACGTGATTTTGCATAAATGAACCATATCGTGATATATATATTGATATCGAGAAAAATCCTTACGATTATCGTGATATTGATTTCAACCATATCACCGAGCCCTACTTAAAGGGAATGTTCAGTGTTTTTCAGCCTAAAACACTAAGAGGGAACTGGTGCCAATTTCTTAGCATCAAAACCTCTGGCGTGAAAACTTTGTGATGGATTGTGTTGACACTAGGGTCTCATCTCGTCGTTGTCTTGTCCTCTTCCCACCATTTCAGAGGTGGAGAAACTGAAAACGATGTTACACGAGCAAGACGGCGGGAAAGGCACGCCCCCTCAGAGAGACAGCCAATCAGATGACCTCAAACTGGCCAAACAGGAAGCTGCCCGGGCTCAGGACAGCTTGAAGGTACTGAAGGGAGGTGCTTCTTAAATCCCCCGACACACACACACACACACACACACACACACACGCACATATACACACACATACACACCAACCCCCGATTGATGGGCATTTGACCAGCACACCTCCAACTAGAAATGTGTGTGACAAATTCAGTTGCATCATGTTGAAAATCCTTCATCTTTGTCAGAGCAAATCCTAAGCATTAACATTTTTTTTTTTTTCCCCATTCAAATGCTGAAAAAGAAGTGTAGAAAAAGCTGTATCTGCCCATAATGCAATTCATATCGCAATTCCAATTTCCAGCCCATAAAAAAAAAATGGCATTAACTTTTTGTCAGTGTCATTTTGTGTCTAGCTCTACAGAGATCCCTCACAATGGACAGATTTAAATTCAATCATTATAAAAAGGGTAAATGAAAATGTAATACATTATACCAGTCTTCATATTTGTTGGTTGCTATGTGAGGAACTGCTAAACTGGTCTTTAACCATCTTCCCTTCAGTGACTGTATACTGTGTTTAAAGATGGGTTATAACCAGGACCTTTTTGATCACCAGCCAATATGGGTACTAGATTTTAAAGTTACCAGCCAATCGGAATTTCCACTAGCCAAAATGTTTTTCTTGAAATAAACCAGATTATGAGTGCCACTGGGTTAATTTAAGCATAAGTATTACTAAAAATAACAGATATAGCATAATAAATCTATAAATTACAGTATTTCACTGATATTCATAAATTGCGTTGATTTCAAATTGCGTGGATTTCATCGATACGAGGCTCTTAACGGCGACACTGTCCTCCAAAACACCTGTCTTGGCTTGATTGTCAAGTTCTGGAGGTGGCTCTTCGCAGTTTTCGTGGTCTTTGACACTCACGACCCAATCGCCATTTGGCATTAAATGTCCTCATTTTCGCCTTCTCCCCTCCTTTGTTTTCATTTTATCCTCAGTGTTGCTCAGAAAGTCGCTAGAAGTCGCCAGATGACGTCATACGATAATTTGCATATCAATAATGCTGTACTTTTTATGCACGCCACGGCTGCATAAGTGCTGTCTCTGCCCACCCGGGCCAGTTTCGGTGTACGCCGGTAGCAATTACAAGTGGACCCTATCCTACAGTCCCTGCTCTCAGCAGAGGGAGGAGCTATGCTGTGTGTGGGAAACAGTGTGATCATCAGAACTCTCTGGATTAGACAAGCAAGTAGAGAAAACCGGCATCAGCCGTACCAATTTATTGCCAAATGCTTTGGGATTCAACACATTAACATTGCTTCCCATGGTCAGAAAAAGTCACCAGATTTATCACTAGACGCTTTTGAGAAATAAAGTCACCAGGGGGGTCTGAAAAGTCGCCAAGTTGGCAACACTGCTTTGTATACTCGCGATCTCGTGCAATCGATTCTACCACACAGCCTGCTTCAAATATTTAGAGCTTGGTTCATCACCAGCCAAATTGGCAAGTAACTTTACAATGTTACCTGCCACAGTAAATTTTTACCTGCATTTGGCGGGTTGGCGGATGTTAATTTCAAGCCCTGGTTATAACCAATGGTATGTGTGTGTGTGTGTGTGTGCGCAGCTGTCTGCCGAGAAGCACCAAGCTGACCGCAGGAAGTGGCTGGAGGAGAAGATGGCTCTGATTGGCCAAGCTAAAGAAGCGGAGGACAAGCGGAACCAGGAGATGAGGAAGTTTGCTGATGACAGGGAACGCCACGCTCGGCAGCAGAGCCAGCTGGTAAGAGCGGCCCAAGACTTGAACCGAATGCTGTGTTTTGTATTGGAACGCTGCCTTGTTAGAACATATGATAGCACGTATTTCAAGTGGATGAAATTAGCTATTAGCCTGTTGTACCCTTGATTAAAGCAGAAATCATCCTGTTCATATGTGTCTAGAATCAATGAGGTTTACTGACGGTTTACTTTTGCTTGTGACCGGATTGTCACCGGTAGTGCTGAAATGATTAGTTAATTAATCGATTAGTTGATCTACAGAAAATTAATCGATTGTCATTTTGATACTTGATTAAACGTTTTGTAAAATATATTTATTTATCAAGTAAAAATACCGAACATTTTCTGGTTACAGCTTCACAAATGTTAAGATTTGCTGCTTTTCTCATAAAATGAATGCTAGGTGTTTTTTTGGCTGCTGGTCAGACGAAGTGAGAAATTTGAAGACATTGCTTTGGGTTCTGGTAACCTGTGATGGACATTTGTCATTGTTTTGGACATTTTGTAGATCAGTCAATTAATCTAAAAAAAATAATCGATAATAAAAATAAATGTTATTTGCAGTCACTGGTATGAATCCCTGGCCTGACATGGGTGGGGAAAGTGAGTGAGTAACGCTGACCAGTACAACCACAGTCTTCTCTGTTTGTCACTGGGAGCTTCTAACAGTCTGCTACTGTTGGCTGATGAGCAGCTCCACTGGAGCACTTAACCCCTCATTGCGCACACACACACACACACACACACACACACACACACTCTACTGCTTTCTCTCTTTCTCAATCACACTATCACACATAATTCCTCTTTCCCACCGTAGCCCCATCTCTCTCTTCCTCTCTCTTTGTCTCTCTTCCACTCTCTTACTCTCTGTCTTTCTCCCTCTGTCTCTCTCTCTCTCATCCTCTCTGGCTTTCTCCCTCTCTCTCGCTCTCGCACTCTTCACACACACACACTCACATATCCCCTCTCACCATGTGTTACATGTATCTCTCTCTCTCTCACCTACTCTGTAATCCCTCTCACTTTCTAATTCTCTCCACACACACATCACGTCTCACCATGTGTTTTTACACAATCTCTCTCTCTATGCATCCTCTCTCCCACACACACATACACACACCTCCAGCACTTCTGTTTTTTACACGTACATTTCCCTCTTCGCAGGAGTCCCTGTCGTCCCAGCTGGCCGAGAAGGAGCAGACCATGGAGAGTTGGAGGCAGGAGAGAAACAGTCTGGTCGCAGCGCTGGAGGTCCAGCTCCAGAAGCTTCTCTCCAGCAACGCAGACAAAGACAAACTCATCCAGCAACTGCGCCACACTGACACCCAACCGCCACAAGAGGTCAGTGTGACATAAAGACAGGAACAGACCTGGGGACGGCATAATGAAGGTGACAGTTATCAGAACTGCCCGCTCTTTCCGTGAAGTAGACTGACCATGTGAATTCAGGTGAAAGCTCAGATTCTTTTTTGGTTTTACCTGTTAAATCTACTTCAGTCATGACAGGTGAGATGGAGATGAAGGAAGAGGGAGGGAAGAGACAGGTTAAAGAATGTTGTTTAAGCCTAAGGGACAACTGAGACATGGGATGGGAAAAAGGGTCTCAATGTTCCTTAAAGTGATGTTGAACTTTGATAGTAGCTTGGGTTGTGTTGCTCCCTGGCCATGATATAACCCAAAAATCTGTGATTCTCTGTTATCTGTTGCTCCAGTGCTCCAGTAGAGGAGATAGGAGAATTGTGATAGGAGATAGGAGAATCGCCGATTTTTGGGTTATATCATGGCCAGGTGCTATAATGTTTCAGAGCACATGGCTCTTCATGTAACAATCCCCAGGATGTCCAAAAAAAGAAAAGAAAAATACATTTTAAAAAAATCCACTGGACTTACAATGAAGAGTTGAAGATGTTTCACCACTCATCTGAGAGGCTTCATCAGTTCTGCTTAGTGGTGGGGAATTGCCCTTCATTTAACCTCTGTGGGTGATTCACACCGTACAGTCACATGTGAGTCACTGAGGTCACATGACAGTCATGTGAGAGTTGTTAGTCACATGAGTGGAGGTGTGAATAGGTGTGAAACTGCCGTGGTAAGATGCTGAAACACAGTTTTGCTCCTGTGGTGACGTCCCTCCTCCAGGTTGTGAATGGGAGTAAGCTGCTGTGTTTGTGAATCTCCAAGATCTGATGTTATGAGTGTTATACGTAGCGGACAGGTGATGTCGCAGTCCCCCCCCCCCCCCCCCTCCTCTGTTTAGTTAAAGTAGCTCCAGTTTGATGTACACTCACCGAGCACTTTATTAGGAACACCATACTAATACTGGGTAGGTATCAGCTTTCAGCTCAGTGGCAACCGGCCACCAAAGCTACATCCGCCTCAAGGTTCAAAGTGTTGCATTCCGGGATGCTTTTCTGCTCACCACAGTTGTAAAGAGGTTATCTGAGTTACTGAAGCCTTTCTGTCAGCTCCAACCAGTCTGGCCGTTCTCCTCTGACCTCTCTCATCAACAAGGCGTTTCCGTCCGCAGAACCGCCGCTCACTGGATGTTTTTTGTTTTTCGTACCATTCTGTGTAAACTCTAGAGACTGTTGTGTCTGAAAATCCCAGGAGATCAGCAGTTTCAGAAATACTCAAACCAGCCCGTCTGGTACCAACAGCCATGCCACGGTCAAAGTCACTGAGATCACATTTTTCCCCATTCTGATGTTTGATGTGAACGTTACCTGAAGCTGCTGACCTGTATCTACCTGATCCTATGCATTGCACTGCCTGCCACATGATTGGCCGATAGGATAATTGCATGAATAAGCAGGTTTACAGGTGTTCTTAATAAAGTGCTCGGTGAGTGTATATTGCATTACATTATGTAATTTAGCAGACACTTTTGTCCAAAGCGACTTAGAATAAGTACATTTCCAGCTTGATATTCAGACTGAATGGCCATTTCGTTCCCACTCCTTTATTCAGTCTGAGATTGCCTCCATGTTATCTGTTTTCTGTGTGGGGTTTCCCTGAACCAATCACTAGTGACTGACGTTTCCTGCCGCTCTGACGTTATTTTTAGTCACACTGATGCTGGGTGTATTTTCTAACTTTACCAAGAATATCGGTCGTTTTTGACAAAAATATTGTCTTTGCAAAGACAATATGTTGGTTAAGGAGTGATTTCAACAAATATTCTTCCGCCGAAGCGGCAATGAAAAACCGTTGCACCAACGGTCCAAACTTTAATCCCACCGAAAAAGGCACTGATTGGCCCCATTGTTTATCCAATCGAGAAATTGCAGTTGCATAGGGCAACACCAGACTCTCTGAATTGCTCGACCAAATCTGAAGAGTGGGCGGGTCGCGATTCAGGAGTCTGGAACCAGGTTAGTACATTTCATCAACCGTATATCACAGTCTTCATCAGCTAAGCCTTCAATAGGAATACGTCTTCTGTGTACATTATGATCCTCGAAGCTGTGTTTCTTTTGCTGTAGGTGAGTGTAAACCGCTGAGTCTGAATCTATACAGACAAATCCCCACGATTTTCCCTGGCTTGTAAACAGGGTGTGGTGGTACAACAAAACCTTGAATTAGACCTTGATAGGAAAGGTGGTGAAAGAATCTCTCAGCCAGCAATATCTATTGAATCCCTTTCAGAACCACTAAAAAGGAAAAGCCAGTGTTAGAACTCATTCTGGTTATCCATCAAACACACAGTCACTTCAAAACCCTTCATCCGCCCACAAAGCACTTCACAGTAATAAGAATGTGACACTTCATTGATTCCTGTAGGGAGATTCCACAGAGGGTCGACTACAGAACAGATAGGGAGCTGGTAGGTTCAGTGTCTTGTGCTCAAGGACACTTCAGCAGGGCGGATGTTTTCCGATGTTTTTGTCCTCCGGGTGAAGGGCGGTGTCCCCCCGAAAGACCCGGCACTGCACCATCATACAGAACCTCTCTCCTCGGGGCCTGCAACTTGGGATGTGAAGTCTATTTTGTCATGGTTGACTTTTCAGTGCTTGGTCTAAATGTCTGTTGGAATTTTCAGCGTGTGCTAAAAGTGACAAATGTTAAAGCAGGTTATGGATAAAATGAATCACTTCCGTCACTCCCTACTCTCTACGGTACTGATGTCGATTTTCTCAGTTCGGCTTCTGCACAAATGTTGTCCTACCAGGTCATCTTCCTGGTTTGCAGAAATAGCTGAATGCTTTTTTTAGCTGATTCAGTATTGTTGCCGTGAAGCCGTGACACCTCTGTTCCACATACCTTAATTTGACAAGATTTTGCTATACTCTTGAAATTTGCCCACACTGCGCTTTTGTGTGGCTTTGATAATGACAAATATGCTACCATCGTTGCTACGCAGCTATCCAAGGATGAGTACAAAACACACAGAGCGTGAAGGGTACGGGCAACAATTCACTGATTTTAATCGATCTGGCGGGCTTAATGTCTAGGATGTGGCTGCAACTTGTTTCTGGTAGAGGTTGGGAGGGAATTGCAGCCATATCGATGCAGGCTTCTCTATTGGAAAGCCTGATATGACTATCTATAACTTTATTTGTCCCTGGAGGGCAATTGGTTGGAGGGCAAGACACAAAACAGACATCGATACAAAACTATTAAGTACAAAACACCTAGGTAGGGTACATCAAACGGGGGGGGGGGGATGAATGTTGACCTTCCCAATCAAAGAATTGCATACAAAAATAAAGTGCCAAAGTGCTTACGCAAATAAAACACGAATAAAGTGCTGAATTCCGGGACATCAGTTACAAGATCAACATGTCACCAATATAAATACAACATGAATATGTAAATACAATATAACAGCCTTATGTAAACAACATAACCGACTCCTAATAATGTAATTTACTCCTTGTGTTTCCTTCCTTTCAAGTCCACATGCTTCTCTCTGCCGGTGTTGTCAGCCCTTTCCTCCACTCTCCGCTCAAAGAAACCAAACTTTTCCCCCCTCCCCACCCTGCTCCTCTGCCCATTGTTTTGTCAAGGATGATAACCGACAATACATTACAACCATACAACTCACAAAACACTTATAAATCACAAGTGTGGATCCACATTGTTTTGTTTTTTTTATAGTAAAAATGGAAAACATGATGGGAATATGCAGAACTTGCTGAGCAGCGGTGAAATTTACAGATAGCAGAACTAACCTTGCAACCCATTCTATGAGACTGTGAGACAGCAGTAGTGCTAGAAAAAGCTTTCAAGATGTTCTTCCACGCTCCACTCGCCAGCAGCTCTGTACGGTCAAAAGCGATTACCGAAGCCATACATAAACGTAACAGCAAGGCATTATTAATCAACGGTGGCCTGTTTGAAAGGATTATTCTGAGTTGAATATTGAGTTGATTCATTGTTTTTATTATCAACAAATGAGATTACAAATAGGATGTTATCATGGTCAGCAAAATGTGTAAGAGATCATTTTAATATACATCTTCCTCACACACACACAACTGGATTGATTTATGCCTAAAGATTCCTTCTTGCAACCAGTGGCAAAATTATAGAAGTAAAATGTAACTGTTTGCACTATGTTGAATCACATCGTATTGTATTGGCCACTTTCATAAACCAATAGCAGTTTGTTAGTATCTACTGCAGATGTGTCATTTCATTTCATTTATACATGTAAAGACATTCCTGGTTTCACCTTTTTGGCAGTATTTCACTCCACGGCAAAAACGGATTGTGCCCCAGGATCCCGCATGCCACTTTTGTCACTCAAATCCAATATGATTCATTTTTACAGGGTGACATTAGGGTTCGGGGCCATAGTCATGGTGCATTGGGGGCAGTTCCATCATGTATTTCACACACAGTCCAACCTTTCCACAGCTTTCTAGTGATTAAGTTGTCTTGTACACTTGCCTGGATATATTGATTGTGACTACCTGGGTTTGCGTGCTGGCTCAGGCTGTCTTATGTGCTTCTGTTTTTCTCCCTTGAGAAATGCATTGTACTACTTTCTATAGCCAAAATCCTGCAAACGCTATTACGTCTGTTATTATTTCTGTGTTAACAAGTCTAGTGTTTTGGTGATCTACTCACAGAATCACCGACGCAGAACCGTAAATACTCTCACCGCCGTAGGCTTCTATGCTGTAGCTATGGCGGCAATTCGACGCAGAAGTATAATTTGACCTTTAATGCTGATTGGTTGAGCAGTAGAAACAGCTCTACCTGAACAGGGCTGGCATGAAGGTGTGTAGCCTTTAATTGGATCAGGTGTACAAGAGTAAAGATGGAACAAAAACCTTCAGGACAGGGATTAAGAACTTGAGGACTGGGTTGGGAAACGCTTCACTAGGCCTCCGTGTAATGTCCTGTTCTGCACGTACAGACAAATTTGTACTCATATTCAAGTTCAAGTTCAAACTTATTTCTATAGCCCTAGGACTTTACAGAGAATGAGCCTAACTAGATCTAACTGATCAACAATCAACCACAGAGTGATATAGGACAAACAAAAAGAAGCAGAACCAAACCTAAGACTCACAAAAGCAGATTTTAGCAACACAGAACAGTCTACCTATTCTGCATAGCCTAACCTAGCAGCACCACCAGCCTTAGACCCTTGAAGCATTCAAGAAAAAACCTCCAAGGAAACCTTATTAACAAAAAACAATGTTAAGAAACATTGGGTGGGGTGAGTCACAGAGGGATCCCCCACTGGGACGGCTGAGCAGTTACAATAACATGGACAATGACAATGACATGAAAAACCGAAAAGCAAAATGCAGCAGAGAGATTCAAACACGATCAAAGCCTTGGACCTGTAATAGCTGCGACATTGAGGGTTCTGAAACTATTTTAAGCGTTCAATAATTTAGTTTGTACTTCCTGGAACCAAATTTTGTTGCTAAGCAATATTAGCCAGAACTCTGCTTACAGACCGGTATTGTTTTTGTTGCCAGGCAACATGAGCTTAATGAACATTCTATCAGAAAGTATTGGGAAGGGTCAGTTCCCTGCTGGTTTCTGTGGCAGGGCTCGTAGGTGATAGATGGCTCTCCACCAGTATTTGCTCACACACAAGTATGGTACATTTGCTCAGGTGCGTTCACTTACACATACATGCAGACACACACGAACACACAATTTAAATTTGCATCCATTGAATTAAATTATCATTTATACAGGATTCAGACATTAAAATGATTCAACATAGTTCAAGAATACAGATACACATACTCAAGATTCACATCAGCTTTATTGTCATGATAGGAAAGGAAACCGTGTTGCCAAAGCAATACGATGCTTCAAGTAACACTGCAATCAGTAACCAATGTTTTCAGTACATAACCATATCAATATCAACAATTATAACAACAATATAATCAAAATCTATTTAACAACAATTCAATTCAGGCATTTAACACACATGGTGAACAAACCAAAGTATCACAGCAAAGATTCATATCTAGATTCATATCTACACACATCTTCTTACCTTAGTAGGCCTTCTGATAGAGTGATCAGACCCCATTTACACTTGGCATTAACAGGCATCCTCGGCTATCAGACTGTAATTGGATAGAGCAAAAAGGCGTAAAATCAGGTGTAAATGCACCCAACAAACATGGAAGATCTGATCAGCAGAGCGAAAACGCAATTTGTCTCCAGTCTACACAGCAACTACAGACACAGAAATAAACTTTTGCGTGTGGATCCAACCAGGAAACACATGCAAATAAAAACAGCCGTCAGGCAGCTCAGATCGTAACGCACTTGTTAAAAAACATACTTGCCTACTTATTGCGTACTTTTAAGGATGCATGTGGATGAGAAACAAGCCAGTCAAGGTGTTAACTGTCAATTCTAATGGTTGTAAATATTCAGAGATGACAGGATGTGACTGACAATCTCTTATTTTGATTTCAATGTGTATAGCAGAGATGCATCCTATTTTCTATTATTATTATTTTTTATGCATTTAAGAGAAACTGTTGCAGGACAGTCTTTCTAACCATCAGGGTGTTTTACTCTGAGTCCCAAACGTCATGAGTGGAGAAAAGTCTCCACTGTTTATTACTAGGAACAAGGCAAAGTTGCAGGAAATGGAAAATATGAAAAACAAGTAAAATTATAGATGGACCTGTCACCACAAAAACCTGTTGTACTTTTTCAGTTATTGCTTGGTGATTCTCTGTCACAGATCATTCAAGCGACACAGGAATATTGAGCTGCAGCTTTGACCCTTTGGCACTTGTTATAGTTGGTTGCTTGTAATGTTGGCAGTACGGGAATTTAATCTTATTCTACCGTTGCGCTCATGGTACGTCTCTTTGGATAAGAGCGTCAGTGAAAAGCCTAAAATGTTGGAGGGCGGGGGGGGGAAACGTCACCGCCAAAAATAATCTTCCCTGTCGATTAACTGTTCCAGAGTGGCGGCGGTGTTGGTGTGGCGGAGCTGCAGGACGCTCTGTCTGAAAGAGACTCAGAGATTTTACGACTGAGGGAGGAGCTCAAGGCCTCGACGGACAAACGCAGCGAGACGGCCACACAGGTTAGACTCACTTTTATCTCATTTTTCATCCAGGGAGGGGCTTTGCTTGAACACACATGCTCTCTTTCGGCAACACCCAGCTTTGCATTCATATAGTTACACACATTCACATTCGAGAGCTTACTTTAAGATTGGGATTGAGATTAAGAGATTAAGATTGCATTTTATTGTCCATTTTCATGGAAATTTGTTTTGCGAGCAACACCTTCTTATTCAGTGTTCCCCACCTTAGAAGGTAGGATTTATATTCTATGTGTTTGTGTGTTTGTCTTTGTCTGTCTGTTGGTCTTATCTGTTGGTCCATCCATCAATTTGTTTTTAAGTGTCTATCAATTCAGTTCATGTATGCTTTACTGGCATGAATGGAAGTGAACCAATCGGGGTCAGAAATAATACAGGCTCTGCAAAGATGCCTCATCAAAGTTTGTAAAATGCTTGTGAGTTTAAAAATGAGGTGGAAAAAAGCCCCTGATAAATAGGAGTGTTTTTTTGCATTCACCCTGTTCAAATTTCTTTCAGTGAAGTTGTCAAATATTCACATTAATGCAACAACTGTCCCCACTGTGAGCCTGCTGTGTGAACCACTTGTAATTTTTGGGGTGGAATTTGTCTTGGGGAAGAGGTGGAGGTTGGGGGGCGCAGTAGTAAAGCCCTTTTCAGATGAAAAAGCTGTTGGAAATGCAGCATTGCTAGTTCCAAACCCATTCCCACTGCCTTTAGCAAGCCATCAATTTGCCGGCTTGTACCCTTTCACACACAAATCACCACTGCTTTTGTTGCTAAGCAACAGAAGACACACACAAGCATTTCTTTACACTGATCAGCTGTTAAAGATGGCGTCGACTGTAGAA
Organism: Centroberyx affinis; assembly: GCF_046629955.1. NCBI lineage: Eukaryota > Metazoa > Chordata > Actinopteri > Beryciformes > Berycidae > Centroberyx > Centroberyx affinis. The sequence goes on from NW_027281325.1 coordinate 218,264, forward strand.
GTTTTGTTTACTTTTTAAATATCTTATTTCTTTAAAAAGTGGGCTAAGGCAATGGAAGTTATGCATACAGCTACTAGTAATGCAGACGAGGCTTCTATAAAAACTTGACCACAGCTAGGAGAAGATGTCACGCTAAAAAGGAGTTCAAGCCTCTCAGCTAGTAAGTAAGTAAACATACATGATGGCATATGGTAGTTTCTGAATGGTTATCTTCATGATATATTGTACACCTTATAACAATGTTTGCCGGCTTTAAAAAGCCAGCTTCCTAAAGTACTCCTTTCACACGCACAAAAGCCAGCTTTGAACCAGCTTCATGGCGGCCGGAAGCCGGCTTGCTGCTCTGACCCTTTCACACAGAACCCAGAGCCGACAATAAGCCAGGTTCAAGCCAGCTTCTTTCATCAGTGTGAACGGGGCTTAACGGGTCTGTGACCTATTTTCTGTCCCATCCCGAAGTTCCCAAAGTACAGTTTTTGAAGGAATTGTCCTGAGAGTATATAGCCTCTTTCTCTTCCCCTTGTAGTTTTTTGTTGTTTTTGCCACTGTTGTTTGTTAAGAAGCTTTCCTGCCCTGAGGGTGTTGTTGTTGCCTAGCATTGTTTCTCTTATATCTTTTCATCTTTGTTTGTTTTGTTTGTTTTCCTTGCTTTTCAGTATATAAAGGAAATGTTTTACAAAAAGGGCCATGTGGCTTTCACTTCCCCTGGCCGGCTTGGATAATCTGGTTGGTGAAAGAGCCATTGTAAACCTCGCGAATCCCCAAAGTGCTCCACTGGAGCTCATTGGCCAACAGTAGAAGCCCTCAGGTGTGAATCTGTATATAGTAGTAATCCACCCTTTGTTCTCAGTCAGTGTGTCTGGTTAAAGCTACAATATGCAACTTTTTGCCTTGAGCCAGTGAAGTATGTTGTTAGTCCCACCCTCCTCCCCCTCAGTTGCTGAAGTTCCTGCTCCAACACTTGTCACTAATCTTGATGAGCTGTCTGCTGTTATGTTCAGATTACGGGCTAGAAAGCAACAGGACGTCAATTATTTTCAAAGGAAGCCGGTGACACGAAGCTACAAGCGCCAGCGTGTAAAATGTAGAAGCTACAAACTGAGGTTCAGCCGGCTTCAACTTTTTTCCACACTCCACTGATGATGCGGTGAAGCGTGAACCAATCGGAGTTGAGGGAAGGCAGCGTAGGCCAGTTATGTTTACTTTATTATGTACTTGATTAATTATTTCAATTAACAAGGACAGTTATTTGCCAAATAAAATGAAAACTAGCCAAAAACAAAGCAATGACAGTGTGACATTATTAGTTGGTGCACCCAACGTGATGATCAGCCGGGCAACACTTCTTCTCTGTTGGCGACAATGTAGCTTGGTTTTGTACTTGGTTTTGTAGAACGTTTTGTAGCCTGTAATATGAACATAACATAAACATCCACAGGTGATGAAGAAGCAGACAGTGAACACAGTCAATAATTGGCTGTGTTCATCACTGTTGCTTTTTTTAATTGCCAATTATTTTTGTACAGGTTTTGTCTGCTACATGTTTTGCTTCACTGTTGGTTTGTTTCTTACTGTTTTCCTCCATTGTTGTTGGTATGGCTTCCTGCTCTGTGGCCGCTAGCCTCACCTTGATGGCCACAACCAGATCTTCACTGTCCACACCTACAGCAGATGGTGTTCGCTCCAAAATGTCCAAAATATCATTGAACAGCCAATTTCAGACGATCAGGTGGATTTAGGCATTTACACACGGGATCACAGACAGACATGCACTGATGATGTGTAATATATCCTATTTATTTATAGTTGTTTTGATGTGAAAATAGTTGCATATTTCAGCTTTAAATAAAGGTTAATAATAAATAGCTTCGCTGTTATTGTTGGTTTTTACTGGTATTGTTAGATGCCTGGGGATGGCAGGTCAGAGAAACCAAGAGAAAACGAATCAGAGAGCGAGAGAACACAGTTTTGCCCCCTTGTATATTTTAATTTTTCATCATTGTTGTTTGTTTTTCATTTGTACTCAGGCCAGGAGTTATCAGGTCAGAGCACAGAACAGAGATCAGAGCCTGGGGGAGGAGGTGGTTTGTTTGCTTTGTAGTTAAGCTACAATCCCCTGGTTTCCTTTTTTTAATGCTTACTTTTGTCTTATCTTTTTTTAAGCTTATTTTGGATGTATTAGCTAATATTATACAGTGGAGAGTGACTGTAAAAAAAAAAAACGAAAGAGAGGAACAAAATTCATGCACTAGGCTCAAACCCATAAAGTTGTGAGTATATAAATTGCTCTTTTGCCTGCTGGGCCGCCTCCCTTTTACTTGATTTATTTATACAACGTCCTCAGGTGTTCTCCATCCTCAAAGTGAACATTTTTCCTATGTTTAGAAAATGGAGAGTGCACCGAAGACAGCAGTTTGACAGTAAACAGCTTTATCTCCTTCAGTTACATGCTGCCCTTCAGTAGTTAATGTTTAATTATGTAGTTAATCATTGATTAACCACTAATTGATGTATTAGTTAGCTACTCACTACCTTTTGGGGCTAATATGCTGGTAAGTGATTAGGCACCAATGAATGAATCAAGAACGACATCATTAATAGACTGTTTAATTTATCAGGATGTCAGTTTATGTGTTCATTACCTCTCTGGTAGCCACTGGTAATTATAATGCTAATAAATTATGTATGCTCATATAAAGAAGTAACATGGGAACATACCAGTAGTTATATGTTAATTCCGCTGATTACACTAATGCACATGCATTGTGCGGCCCCATGGGGGACAGTTTAGTCTGCTGCAGTATTGTAGGGCATGTGTCCCTGTGTCTCCTATGCTTCCTACGCTTCCTACATTCTTGCCTCCTACACAGCTCTCTTGCCCATCCCTCACCCTCCACCCTCTCACCCCTCCTGTCTCCTTGACCTACAGTGGCCTTTGACACATCATAAAATCACATTTCCGCAATAGAGACAATAAGCCGGCTAATTAGAGCAAACCCTTACCAAAAAGTCACATGTGAAAACCCACATGTGAATTCAAAGCACATGTGCTTTTTGGACACATGCTGGTTTTCCTCCGTGAACATGTGAAATTTCCCATCGACATTTTCACCTGCGAATTGTCTCTTTACCTGTTAAATCAAGTTTTCACATGTGAAAAAAATATTGACACATTGAATGGCAGGTGAAAATATGAAAAAAAAAAATTCTCATGTGGCAAAATGTAGAAATTGAAATGTTTACATCTGAAGTAAAAAGTGTCACATGACATGGCTTTAGAATACACCGTGACAAAAAATGTTCACATGTAAAAATCAACGTGTCCAGAAAGCACATGTGCTTTGAATTCACATTTTCACATGAGACTTTTTTTTGTAAGTGGAGTTCCAACAGAAACATATTGAAGACGTAATATATCGCCATGCAACATACTGTAATAATGCTTTGTCATTTGTCTTTTTGGCTTGAGAATGAAACGTTTCAGCCCTCACAGCTGAAACGTCTTGTGACGCAGGTCGCTGTGTGCAGCACCAAGCTCCATCACTGAGCAGTCGAACATGGCAGTTGGGATTGGGAATGGGTGGGCAGTTTTTTATTCCAAAATGGAATACAGGCCAGAAAGTGAGTTTTGAAAGCTAGAAATCTCAGCACCTGGCACAGGAATCGTTGAGCCGTTGGTATTGATCAACAGCTCTATCAAACCCCTACTGATATATTATGGTCATTTTGTGTTATGGGGCAGGAAAAACCTCACTTTGTGCCTCTTAAAAGCATAGTCAGTGTTGAACCATACTTTTAATAGCAGTTACGGCATTAGCAGAGCTGATCAGGTACGTTGTCTGTTGTTTTTATACACTGTTTAATTCCCTGTTTAATACCAACAATTTAATACTATCTTCCCAAATGTGTTCTCCATATCTACTGCTGTCTGTGACAGGCTACAGGCGAAGAGAGCCCTGCTGTGGTGGGTGGGAAACCCCACAGTGAGACCAGTAACAGGAAGTCCGGAGGGAGGAGGGATGCCAGAGCGTCGATCAGCAGTCAGGTAAGCTAGGGGCTGTGAAGTGATTTTGAGGGGTCACAAGATGACCTGAATTATGGAAAGGTAGGTCTGTAATATACATACATTATGAATCGTGATCAAAATCCTTTAATGCATCACAAGCCAAAAAGTAAAAAAAAAACCCTGAGATAAGCAGTTACTAATCCACTTATAGGATAATTAAAAAAGTTATATTTGATCCATGTCCAGAGGGAAGAATGCCAACATCCCTGTCAGTAGTACTCAGTTAATGATAATGTACTGGTACATTATTGTTATTTCACTGCTGTATTTAATGAGATTGGCCCAGTTTGTCCTACACAGGTCTGGAGAGAAGTTTCAAAAATGCAAAAGAAGTTTAAAAAAAATCTTTTGACAATTTCCAGGGTGGTTAAAGTTTAGAAAATACAAAAGAGATACTTGAAATAGTCTCGATATTCACCACTGCTTTCCCCCTGAGCTAGAACTCTATATACTACCATTAGTTACTTTAGCAGCCTCTGTGATGAATCAGTGAGTGATGGAAAAGTAGGGAATTTTAGTATGGGCAATGTAATAATAATACTAATAATAATAATAAAGAAGGCAGATAAAAAGATAAACTTCATATAAAAGAACAAGCAAAATGCATTGCATTAAAAAAATCAAATCAAGTAAAATAGAAATATAAAAGAACACAACAAATACTCCCACTTTTAGATGCACATTGTCAGTGAACCCATATGTTTTTCTACTCTTGAGCTGATATTTACGTCAGATCTCACTGCCTAAGGCAGACGAGAATCATAGATTCTTCTCTTGGTCAAAAACCTCACCATCCACAGATGGATGAGAATCATACAGGATAAAGCTCTGTCCCCCGACATACAGTGTTCACTCATGTGCAAGTAAGCATTACCCGGACAAGACCAATGAAAATTCGTACTTGCCCGTGTCAGCTCTGTTGGGGTCCTGAACAAAACAGTTAAAATGAAGGCTATTTAAAAGCTAAGCTGAAAAGATAAGTCTTTAGCAGTCGTTTGAAAATGCTTACAGAGCCCGCCTCTCTAATATTCTTTGGCAGGGTGTTCCACAGTTTAGGAGCAGAGTTAAAAAAGGCTGCATCCCCAATCTTGGTGGGGATGCAGTGGGGTTTTGTACTTCTAACAAATCAGCAGTAGAAGACCTGAGGCTCTTGATGGAATGTAGAACAGCAGGGATTCTGTAATGTAGGCCGGTCCTAAGCCATTAAGAGCTTTGTATAAAAGTAAAAGAACTTTAAATTAAATTCTAAAGGACACTGGGAGCCAGTGCAATGTAGCTAAAACCGGAGTGATATGCTCTCGCTTCCTTGTTTTTGTTAAAAGTCTAGCTGCAGACTTCTGGATAAGCTGAAGCCTCTCAATAGACTTTTTAGGGAGGCCGGTAAAAAGGGCGTTGCAGTAGTCCAGTCTGCTTGTAACAAACGTGTGAGTTAGCTTTTCAGCATCTTTCTGGGTCAGGAAGGGCCGCACCTTGGCAATATAGAATGCTGTTCTGGTCACCTTGTTTATATGGGAATTAAAACTTAGATCAGAATCCAAGATAACACCCAGGCTTGTTAGCTCTGATTTGATCGAGGGATTCAGGTCGGGCTGCAGGGATTCAGGTTCCTCAGGTAGATGAACCTTGCCAGTGGCACCTTCCTGGATGCTGAATGGTGGCTAACTAAAATAAGAAGTAGGTAGAAGCCAAGTTCTGAAAAGACTCTGATGTGATTTATTTAAAGCCGTACTAGGCAGCTTACTGCTGTTTAGGAGACGGTGTGGATTTCACTCCTAAGTTTTTATTTCATCACTTCCTGTGGGTGGAGAAGATTTTCCGCCAGTGACAGTGCCCGACACCAGATTTTCATTTGGGCAAAAAGGGTGAATCTGTTTCGTCTCAATCAAGGGGGAAGGGACGCTCTTCTCTGCTGGAGCCCCATTTTGTGATTTAGGCTGATATGACGGGTGTATTTTCACATACATTTCTTGCCCAGTGTACCTTCGTGTAAATTAATTTTATTGAAGAATTTAATAGCAGTTCAGTTGCCATATTACACACACTGTTAATAGGAATTTGTTTCTTCACATACATGTAGCATTTCACTAGAAGAGGTCAGGGATTTATCTTATGGACACTTCAACAGGTGTGGATGCATCGGCTGTTGCAGGGATCAAACCTGTGACCTTCTGTTTACCAGCAGGCCCGCCTGTGTCCTCAGACAAAGACAGATTTCTCACTCTGGAGGCCATTAAGTGACCCTTAACCTCCGCACCATGTGTGTTTGCGCAGGGCTCAGCTGGCTGTCCGTCGGTGCTGGACTCCTCTGAGATTTCCACGGAGAACGGCAGGACCAGCCGCTTCCCCAAGCCCGAGCTGGAGATCTCCTTCAGCCCGCTGCAGCCCAACCGCATGGCGCTGCGACGGCAGGGGGAAGAGAGCTCCGTCACCGTCAAAATCACCCGCTCAGCGCGCAAGAGGAAGAGCACAGAGATGGACAAGGTAAAAACAAGAACAGCAGCACGCACACAGTCACTATGAGTTGGGCTCAGTTTGTTTAATTTAGGAAGAAGGGTTTGTTGAAATGTAAATATTGAATTGTTTGGTATGAACAGCTCGTTGTATCCAAACTAAATATATACTTTAAAATGATGTAAGTAAATGCATAAAGGTTTACATTTTTAATTGATTGAATAGAGACCTATATACGTAGATCCTTTCCTTGATACAGCTCTTATCTGCAGCTATTTTTGTGTCCTACTACAAAAATGGTGCAAGTGAAAGCAACTGTATGCACCCATGTCTACATCATTGTCCTCACACATTTTTAGCAGCATATACTCCTAAAAATAAGTGCACCCTACAAAAGTGAAAAAAAGAACAAATGAGCAACATGAGATTCAAAGATGGGCATTTTCAATTATTTTCACACATCCTGCTTGTAAATTTTTCACACGTGCTCCTTGGGGGGAAAATGTCACCGCTGAGCTTAATCCTGCATTAGTAATGCAGGATTTCCTCAACATTTCCTCCTGGGGATTGAGCAACTGTACAATAGCAGTTGCAAATGTGGCACTACATCAATAGAGATCTACATGAGCACACACACACTGGGGATGTGGTGACATTACTGTAATACTGTACGGTCGCACTAGGGATGGGCATTTCAAGCAAAAATACTATTCGATATTCACTGGGAACTATTCGACCATTCTTCGAAGATCAACCCCGCTAATCCCAGCTCCAGCCTCTCCTTCCTCTGAACCCCGTCTAAGAATAGGAGTGTTGAAGTGAAATGAAACGGTCATGTCAGTCATAGAACAGCCTCTACAGCATAGATACACTCAGAGGGACCGGCCTTAGTAGGGAAGAAAAATCACATACACACTGACACACACTCCACTCGTAGACTCAAACCGTGTCTCTTTAGACTGTCAGTGAACTAAATATATACATCTGGATTTTTGTCAGCCTGTTATGATCTTAGCCATGTTGACCAACAAAATTTAAAATAGTAGGGATTAATAATTGTATTACTGCTAACAGGAATAAAGAAATAATAACTAAAACCACTAACTATATTTTTTAGCATGTTTCTTAAAAAGTACTGCACCATAAAAAGCAAAACATCAAGCTTGCCTCGACATCAAATAGATGTGTAATTCAGGTAAAATCAATCCAAAAAATAGATCGAACACCTGTTACAGCAGCTTTAGGCAGTTGCCTAGAGCCCAACAAATACAGTGTGTACACTGTGTAGGCAGTGTGTGACTAGCACAAGTAGCAAGGTTGACAAGCCACTCAGCTCAAGAGTTTTCATCTCATGTGAACCGGCCCTTGATATTACGGATGTTCTGTGAAACCAATTACTTGTCACACTTCGTCTTGAAAACGAATCCCGGACGACTCGACTTAAGAGCCTCCGTGGATACGAGTCCAGACTGCGAGACTTTTACAGAAGAGTGAAGCTGTACTGGGGGTGAAGAGGTTAAGGGTGGTTTTCAGGACACTGCCTCACTAGAATTTCATTGAATGCGGCAGAGGAGCTGCACTTATGTTAATTTGTTTGTTTCGACTAACGCGAGGGAAGTAGGCTAATTCCTCTGCTACATTTGGCCCCCAAAGGCAAGTGACACATGCACAGTCACATACACCCACACAACTCAGAGAGAGGAACACACACTTTGTTATAAATACAGATGAAAAGCACACATGTGCCTTTCTATGAATGCATACACACACACTCACACACACACACCATTCTGAGACAGAAGCACATACTTGCACTTAAATATAGCTGGCAGTTAAGGGCAAAGCACACGCGTACACCCATCACATATAGATGAACGAAAACACACACCATGTACAAAGAAATACACACATACACACACACACACACCCCATAGGACACATAAAACAAGCACCCCAGTCAGAGGAACACAGGGTCGGGTGCAGTTCACCTGTCACATCTCTGTTCCTCTGTCTCAGTCTACAAAGGGTAACGCCGGTTTCAGCTTGTACTATTCCCTTTGCTTCAGAACTGATAAAGTACATTTCTGTTCATTTTCACAAGGACTTTTTTTTCTTTCCTTTTTTCTGTCTTTCTTCGGCAAATTAAACACACATATCATACCTGCGTTTAAAGAACTGTCAAGGATAGCAAGATGACGGCGAACAAGTATTTCAAACATCAGCTCATTATTTCTACTCGTGCAGTATATGCTCCCAAAATGCAAAATTTACCAAAAATTAAAAAGATATCCCCAAGCAAAGAGCAGATGATTTATATGAGCCAGGGGAGGGGGGGGGGGGCTTCTCAGCAGCCTCTCTTTAATTAACCGGCAAATTATTCCACACCGTGGCACCAGATACAACTACATTAAAGTCTTCTTACATGCACATTAAGATTAAATATTACATCATTACGTCATGTCAACACAATGTTTCCAAATTAGCCCATGTGGCAAAACATTCTGCCTAATTTACCCGGGATGTGTTCATATATGCCGAGTACTGAGGCATGAAAACACCTTATGCAGGTAATCTTTCCTTCAGCACGTGCTCAGTGTTTTAAGTTTACTGCTGATAATATTTTTGCAGTCAAAACTCCATCGCTGAATCAGATAATTGTATTTATTTAATTTATTTAAAAGGGACAATGTACAGTTCAAACATAAATGTCACCATTTGATGCACCGTACCAGATTATAGCTGCAAGCTAATTCACATCTGTAGTCCCTAATCATTTTGTTCATGGCAAATCAGAACAACAAAATGATATACAGTATAATATAGTATAAAAATGGCAAATAGAGTAGAGAGTGTTTTGTTTGATAGTCATGGTTACGATGAACTTGATGGAAGAGCCTAGCAGCTCTGAAACTGTGACCGCAGCGCTCTGATCTAAAGGTCATGGGTATTTATTTCAGGCAATGTAAATGAGCAGTGGTGCAAACAGTTAAGCAATTGTTATCTCCCATATTTTGTGCCTTCCATGCATTCACATCACAAGCAACTCAAATAAGCGTTAGCCAGAAGTTGTTTCAATATCTAGAACCGGAGACACAGTTGCCTCGTTACCTTGTTTGTTGGCACTGAAAAGTTGGCTGCTGCTGAAATTTGAGCTGACACCCATCAGCAGCCATTCTCTGCCCCTTTCACTGCAACACCATTGACACTACAGCTAGCAATCAGTTGATTAAATAAGCCGACAGGGAGTATTGCTTTTGTGAATGCAGAGTTATAGTCCACTGTGTTATACTTCTTCATCCAATTGCCATTTCCCAGCCAACCTGAAGGCATTTGTCAATACACAGAAGCACCTGCTGTATGTAGAAACCTGGCTTGCATGTTAGAGGCGTTATACCGGGCTCAGATTACAGGAGTTTTTCGCCGATTTATCCCCGATTGGCCCCTCCCGAAGAATCAGAGGAGACCCCTGTCAAATTATGACGTTGACCAGGATAAGGACTTTTTGTTACCTGATTTACCTGATCTTAGCTAATGTGCCACTCCCAGGCTGGTGCAGGTTGGTAGATATACGTCAGTTAGGTGCCCTTGCTCAGGGGCTTTTTGGCAGTACTGGGCAATGTTCACACCTTGAATCACAACAAGTCTGCCTGAATTACTTTTTGTTGCCCTGGGCAAGTAAAGGGTATGCACGCCATGCAAACTGTCAGAATGGGTGTTGACTTTTGACACTTTTAAAAAAAAAAGTAAAATTGATAAAGCCAATTCAGTTTAGTTCAAAGTCTTGACTGTCCTGCACCAGGCAGACAAACATCAGTTTAATACCAGAGGAAGAGTCAATAGGGGAAAAAATGTTTATCCATAGTAACAGTTAATAGTCCATAGTAACCAATCAGCACTCTTCTGTATTAACACTGGAAAGGCCAATGGAATTTAGGGGTCTACGAGACGGCTAATGAGGTTTTTTTTCGAGCTCTGGGTAATCTTTGGTTCATGAATCAAGTACAATATTGGTGAAAACCTTTCATCATACTCAAACTCAGTAAATCCTGCACACTGACATGATGTTGTTTTTTACAAAATCACAATTTTCTTTACACAATTTTAATGTTCTAAAAAAATTGATGACAAGAAAAACTTGTGATAATATGAATCGCAGTTTAAATCGCAACTGCAATATTCTGTCAAATAATTACTAGCTACTATTTCCTTACATGATTTTGAAAATCTAACAACACTGTTTTGTACAGTGTTGTACAAGTGGAAGAGGGACATTCTGAATGCAGCAGTTAGGCATTCCCAAAAGCATCTTGACACTGACATCGTCTTCATTCCATGGAAAGCCAACCTTACTGAATAAAAGATGAAGATAGTTTTAAGATGGCACCAAGGGGAAAGCCCTTTAGGATCAGGATAAACCAAACTGGCGATGCAGTCATGCAAAACACGTTGGTCACTCCAGTGTTATTACTGGCAATTTGAAAAATAGAAAAAGTTAATTGAAACAAGTCTGTATATGAGTGAATATGTGTGCTCCAAATCTACAGTTCATATTGACATCTACAGTTTTCTAGCACCCCATGGACCCACAGCAGTACACAGGATATTGCACTCTTACCTGTGTTTGGGAAAAATTATTTTCCTCACTTTAGTTATATCACTGGGGTTTGTCTCTCCCAAAAGCATTTAGACACACTGACCATCTTCATGCCGACCTCACTGAATAAAAGATGGAACATGGTTTTGAGATGGGATGAAGGGGCCATTTAAGAACAGGATGAGTCAACCTGGTGAAGCAGCGATGTGAAACGCATAACAACTCATCACATCATGTACCGTACATGCAAATATCAAAGTGCCAGTTGATAAGGCCAGAGAATCAGTACATTCATACGCTGCAAAAAAACATCTGTCCATAGTAATAACGGGAAGGCAGATGTCCCCTCTTCTGTATTAAGGAGCAGTGATTGTGGTTGCTGTAGTCATGCAAGTGTGTTTGGGGTATGGTGTTCCATAGAAAGCCATCCTCATTGAATAAAAGATGATGATTGTTTTGAGATGGGACTGAGAGAGAAAGCCATTTAGGAGCAGGATGAGCCGAACTGTGGATGCAGCGGTGCGAGAGATATTCGCTCCGTTTTTACTGACGTTAGAAGAAACTGGAGGAAAAGCTAATTGAAACAAGTTAGTCTGTCAAGTTAATGATTAAGTGCGTGCCACATCTATAGTTGTACATACATTGTTTTCCTGCATTTTGCCAGCATCTCAAAAGACCTAAAGCAGTGAGAAGTACGCCATACCCTTATTATATCACACCTCTTCTGTGTTACGGAACAGTCAGTCGCAAAAACCGTAATGGAAGAGTGTTTGGGTGTCCCCAGAAGCATCTTAACACAGTGATTGTCCTGGTCCATCGAATGCCAACTTTGTTGAATTAAAGATGAAGATGGTTTTAAGATGGTGCAAGAGGGGAAAGAGAGAGCGTGCCTCTTTACACTGTAGGTCTGTATCGAAAAAGAAAGGACCATGTATTTTCCCTGTGATGCCCCGAGTGATGTGCATATATCTTCTGAAACATGTTAGGCTGTGTTCCTATAACAAGCCAACATGTAGTGCAACTAATCTGTATTTTTTTTAGTTTTTTGACTCACTCTCCCTGTACTGAGCTAGTATTAAGATGTGTTCTCTTTTGAAACCAGCAGTGGGAGTATTTATAGGGGTGAAAGCTCTGCAGTGAAAACCCCAAAGTAATTCCATTAATGACTGCCATTCTGCTGACTGGCCCGGGTTTTAGAGAGAGAATTGGAAAAGGAATAGAGGGGAGGGAGGTGAAATGAAAAGCCCACAAAAATAGAGGTAGGGGTGTGTGCGCATGTGGAGGGGGAGGGGGGGGGGGGGTATGCGACAAAACAAAACTGAACTGACATGACTTTACATCAGATTTTACTCTGAGGATCTGGGACGGTTCAGGCAACATTTATGAACATGAACAAATCTCTTGCAAAGGCAGAAAAAAAGACTTTCATTTTTCTGTTCCATTGGCAGTGAATGGGAGGCTGACTGTTGACAGAGTGACAGCAACGCAGAGTGATTCTAGGAGGATATGAAGACGAGCAGTACAATGAAATAAAGTTCCTTTGCATATAATTAAGCTAAAACATTGTACGAATCCACCAAATCAGTCTCCAATCAGTGGAAATTAAATTCAATCTGCTAGTTTGTGGATAGCCATCCTTGTGGAAATGTTATTTTAGCCACGGAATTTTAGCATCATAGCATCGATCGAATTAATCGATTATAATTTTGATAATTAAATAATCGTTTTAGTCATACAGTATATCAAGTAAAACTATGAAACATTTTCTGGTTACAGCTTCACAAATGCTAAAATTTCCTGCTTTTCTCCATTTCATATCATTATAAAATGAATACTTTGATTGTTTTTTGGCTGCTGGGCAGACTAAACGGTGTGTTTTCACAGGTTCCCTCATTTCCACGCTTCCCATTCATTTTCTATGTAAGAAGCCGTGCAATGCATTCTGGTAGCGCTGCGGTGCGTTTTTCGAGAGACGGTGCGTCATGTTGCCCGCTCCACATTTGCATAAAGTTGAGGTCTAGTCTACTTTATGCAAATCAGGGACGTCCAGCGTCCAGTTTTGGGAGCCGCCTCTGGAAACTCCCAAAACTCGTGTACAAACTTTTAAACTGGCCATTGTCGATCTAAAATGAAGACAGATCCAGCAACTGCACGGCTTATTTCTCGCCTCACATGTTTTCAGAAACACATTGTGGTGAACTATTTTCGTAATGTAAGAGAAACTTTCCAAGCAAGCCGCCGTGTTTTTTTCAGTTTGAAATCCGGGGGCAGACGGTCCAACGAGTGAAAGCATTCGTCCAATCAGGTGCTGCCAGGAAGTGTTTATTTGTTGGTCTGTAGTCATGGAGGAACTTATGGAAACCTGTGGCACGCCTATCAAGCGTCCGATATAGGGAAGCAGCGCGATCCCTCGTGTGAAGTGACGACCCTCTGAAAATGCACCATAAGTAAATAATTTTAAGAATCACTTTGGGCTCTGGTAACTTATGATAGACATCAGTCTATTTTGAACTAAACGATTAATCGAAAAAGTAATCGGGATAATAATCAATAATGAAAAAAATCGTTAGTTCGCTCTGTCTTTAATTGTACTTTAATTTATATCCCTCATTACCTTTTGTACTCTTTGCTCTCCAACCTGCACCTCTAGTCTTTGCTGCTGTAATGACTCAGTTTCCACCCTGTGATCAATAGAGTTCATCTCATCTTAATCTCAGCAAATGAGGAAAAGAACGCTCATTTTCAAACAAGAACATTTTAAATTGTACAATGTTTTAAGTGTAGTGTTAATGGCCCAAGGGTCATGAGACTGTCAACATATAAATGACCGTGTCAACCTTTCATTCAGGCAAGAAAAATAGATTCGAGTAACATGTTTTTTTGTTTGTTTTACCCTGAGAGAAAATTGGGTGGAGAATTTAGAGAAGAGAATTTAGGAGGAGAATTGGGTGGAGAGAAAAAGGGGGGAAGGAGAGCTTGAAGCCGAGAGAGAAATGGGTCAAAGTAAATTGAGAAAAAAAAGTGGAGGGGGAGATGAAGGCGGCTCAGAAAGAATAAATTGAGGGAGACCGGTCGAGGGTGAGAATAAATGGCAGCCAGGGAGGAAGAAAGTGAAATGAAAGGAGTGCAGGGAGGAAGGACAGAGAGAGAGAAAGGAGACATGGAAGGGAGCACAGCGGAGGAGTTGATAGGGGATAAGATGAGAGAGGAGGAAGAAAAGAGGAGAGGAGGGAGATAAAGGAAGGAAGCAAGCAGCGGTGGGGGGACGATGGTGGAGGGAAGTGTGAGATGGCAAGATGAAAGAGGAGGAGAAGAGGAGAGATTGTGGGTAGGGTGGATGGATCGGAGCAGAGAGAATAGAAAGCGATGGAGGAGGGAAAAGAGCTGACAGGGCGGTGACAGCCGCTGCTGAGAGAGTTGAGATCTGAGCAGTGTCTAACTGCACAGCCTGTACTTAGTGTACACACCCATTAACTCTGCATCTCTCTCTCCATCTCTCTCTCTCGCTCTCTCACACTCACTCACACACACACACACACACACACATTTTAAAATGTCAAGGCCTATACTTACTGTACCACAGGAAACCTTGCAAACTTTTTGTCAGTAGACAATACAAGCTTTGATTATTAACAATCAGACGCACACCCACACACACGCACAGTGTAAAGTGCCTAAGTTGTTGCACCATGGGAAACCTCACAAACCTTTAGTCAGTAGACATGGGCCATTAGTATTAACATTCACATAGACAAACACACACACACAAACACACAGTATAAAGTGACATAGCCTGTACTTACTGAACTGTACTTTCTAGCCTATAATAAAACATAGCTATTTCTCCCTGTCCCTCTCCCACTCCAGTTACACAGCCTGTAATAGAGGCTTTGCAGTTCCATCATGGAGGTACATTGGAGAATTAGCTGTAAAAAACAACTAAATATATAACAATCTGGCAAGAAAAAGAGATACCTGAATATTGTAGCGTCTGTTCAGTAAAATAAGTAAAAGTGAATAGTGTAATAAGGTGGATTCTCTACTCTAAAACACCCTGAGTTGTAGCTTGAGAAGAGTCAGCTCAGTTAACCTGAACAAAACTGTTGGTTTTTGGCTTTGTTAGCTAGCTACCTAGCCAGGAGGCTCATTTAGCAAAGCAACCAGTGTTAAAGGAAAATCCCACCCTTGGATACTTTTACGATGTTATCTGTCTGTGATGTTCAGTGTATTCCAGGAGTTATTTTGTGATGAAGTGTTGTAATTTACTTTATTGGTGAACCCACTTTCCCCTCAACCTGCCTCGTCTACTTCTAGTTCAGTTAGTAATTTCCTAGTTTTCCCAGAATGCTTTTCGACAACCCCCAGAGAACGCCTCTGAACTTGAATTCAGTACATGTAGGTGGACAGAGCAATAATGATGGTGATAGTTCAGTAAGAGCAAGGGAGCGAGTTTTTCCAGTCAAGATAAAGTAAGAGTCATTCCTCTTGCTCAGAGTGCAACATGTCTTGTGGCTGCAACCATTGAGGCCGCTGTTGGAGAAAAATGTGTTATCTCTGCCATACAAATTGGTCTGTCTTCTTCTTCTCCGATGGATTTCTCCCTGTATGATTGTTGAACGTCTCTTGGTGCAAAATGGCGGCTCTAGAAAGAAGCCCTCGCTCTTTGATTCTGAGGGACTGACACCAAAACCTGACGTTTACCGCTGATGTTTTAGATCGTTGAAACATTTCTGCTATTAAACTCATCGTAGCTGCACTGGAAATATCTTGACGTGACATCATGTTGTTTATTTGTTTGGCCAGTTACCCGTGGGAATAAGAAAAATACACCAAACAACAAAATAGGCCCAGAAATACAAGGTACATCGCTATTCACATCGTTAAAGTGTTTTAGAGTGGATTTTTCCTTTCATGTTAACATGCAAACACTACCCACTACTAACACTAGCTTCTACTAGATACATTAGCTTGTGCTCAAATCAGATGCCTTTACAAAGAGACAGTGATGGTAACTGACCAGATACTATGGTTTTCTACAAGCTGACATTAGCAACGTATCAGTGGGGAAAAGATCAGTTTCCAGTCCAAAACAGCACAGAAATTAAGTTTGTCTATTCAATTCTGTAGGGACGTTCACAAATGCAATGAGCTGTCCACTGTGGCCACCAGAGGGTGTGTTACATCATCTGAAAGGCCTCATTACAGTACCTCTCTCTCTCTCTTTCTCTTTCTCTTTCTGTCTCTCTTTTTCTGGGTCTGTCTGCTGGCAGGGTCTTGGCCTATCCTTGATCCAGCAGCGAGCCAGCGGGAGCACAGGCAGAGAGCAGGTTCACCGCTGATTAATAGGACAACAAATCATATATCCTCAGAGAGGTCAGGGAGGCAGAGTACAGGACGGAGAGCGAGAGAGAAAGAGAGAGATAGAGAGACAGAGGAAAGTAGAGAGAGTAGAGAGAGAGAGACACTGAGACGGTGAGGGCCTCAGAGCTTTCAGGCAGATTTGCAGATTTGCATTTTTAGGACAGTCAACTGAAAACAACATCCCATCCATCTCTCTTTCGCTCCTCCGCTCTTCATTAATTGGACAAGAGCGGGTGAGTGTTCTTGGTGTGTGTGTCTGTTTGTGTGTGTGTGTGTGTGTGTGTGTGTGTGTTTTTGGCTGAGGTTGTGATGCAACAACATCACAATAGTGATGTATATACCACACTGAAAGGTGAAAGTTGCGTCATTTTAAAGTTTTAAGTAGATTTTGTGCAAATTAGAGACCCTCTTTCCTTACACATACACTTTTAAATGTCATTTAAAGTGACACAGTGATGCTTATTACAGGGAAATTAACACAGAGTTCTTGCATGTGTTCGTTTTGGCTAAGAAGTTACACAGCAGCTCTACGACATGTGGGTTTTTTTTTTTTGTTTCAGTTGCTGCTGTGTCAGGGATTCTTGATGGATATTCTGTGTTTGAGTTCTTTGAATAATGAGTCCATATGGGCTGGACATCTGGGCATCGTAAGACATCAAATAGGAAACGATCCAAAAATAATCCTTAAATAAACACGTTCCCCTGAACTCTCAATGTGGGCAAGGTAGAGTCACATCTGTCAAGTGCTGCATGGAGATCTGCTCATTGCACACAGTGAGTTATGTTCAACCATCTGATTTAGGAAAGTGTACTGGGAGGAGAGCACTTTTCAGTTTTATTGTTCATTTTTTTAAGAAGGGTAGTGCAGTGCTGTCGTGAATAGAGAGCTCATCCTCCAACCAGAGGACCTATGTTCAAGTAGGGATAGGACAATAACAATAATAATAATAATAATATTACTATATATCGCTGTAAAAAATAATAACGGTTATGACACCGCCCCTCATTTTTATTACCGTGACCACCGCGATAACCGCCAACTTGTTGGGAGGCTGAATTGCAAACGCAAAAAGTCAATATTTTACATAATACTTTAAAAAAGAGAAATGTCTTGCTATTGACATGATAAATTAGTTTTTAAGTAATTGAAGCATATTACAGTACTGATTTTAATAATTATCGGGATTATATTGTATATCGAGATAATTTTGGCAAAGATAACTGTGCTATAAAATCTTCATATCGGCACAGGCCTATGTCCAAGCCCCCCCTTTTCCTAGTTTTTCCTGTCATAACGATTGATTGTGCTCAAAATCTCACAGTTTACTTCTCTGAAGAGCTTTACATGCCCCTCAGCTGCAGGAAGCGGTACTCTCCAATACACACCTACAGGGCCAAAGCAAAGTCCAACAGTCGAACCCAAAAAGCGATTAAGCACAATAACTTTCAACACAATAACACTTGCACTGCAGTTACATGTCTTTAAATAGCTGTGATTGACCAATTATCATACAACATTTCATTATAATCCATTTGATACTTCTTTTTTTTCCGCACACTTCCTTGTTTACGCAGCCGGTTCTTCTACCACGTTCAGGTCATACTGGAAGAAGTGCAAGAATGGGACTTTGTTGCTACAAAGAGCAAAAAGCTTCCACACGTTTTACTCATTGGAACGCCCACATCCAAAATCATTTGTATTTATGAATTTAAAAATCAACCACAAACAAACTATAACAGATACTGCTCGCTTTCTCTGAGTAGGGTTGATTGTATTAGTGTGAATATAACTGGTCGTTTCGATTTTTATTACCTTGGACTGCCTACATCAGTGGATTCCCTGCTATGTTTACCGCTTGTGTTGACACGCTTCCGCAGCTTGTGATGCCAGGTGGGAGAGCCCGTAAAATATTCCCACATATCGTACTTGTAATTTCTACTAGCAGGTTGACGTGAACGTTTTTTTCCCAGTTGGAATTTCGTAAAATCTGATATGATGTGAACGTGGCATCAGAGTGCTTGAACTTCTTCTTGCTTTTATACTTACTTTTGTACTTGTTTTTTCCCCTATCAATTCAACATTCATAGAAATAGTAAAAACTCAATGAACAAAACGTGTTTCCTGTAGCACATAATTGGCTTTTGTACAACTTGCCCGCCTTCTGTGTAAAACTGCACAAGGTCATCAAAACAAGACATCAAAAGTTAAACTAGTCTGGAGTGTGATTTTATGGTAAATTGTATGGCAAACTTAATCTGTGTGCGAATAAACAGGTATTCATAGGATTTACATTCATAAGTGTGAATTATATAAGATGATAATAGAACAATGATGTGCAGCACTACAGAACAGAGTGCTCGCTCTGGAAAAACTGTTAGTGGTGCTGTTACTCAAATCAGGTATTGCTGTACTTTTTCAGTACCAGTACTCCATGCAACACTAATACAACCTAACAAAAATGGTTGTGTGTTCTCAAAGGAGATAAATATTAGTGCTACTGGCAGCCATGGCAACCCTTAAATCTTTAACAACGATCTCATTTTGGTCATAAATGTGTTTTCTTTTTTAATATGTTCCTTATGAGGTTTTAAATGGCTGCTTTGTGCCGCTTTCCTCACAGACGGAAGGGTGCAGACATTTAAACTTGGACATGCATGTACATACACACACACACACACACACACACAGAGTGAAAACACACTCAAACACATAGGCACACACATTTATACACAGTAAAATCTCCCCTCTGATTCCAAAATGTACCCACTGTCAACAGCACAGAATTTATTTGAGTCATATGGACATCCAGACACAAACATAAGAAAGCTTATTGGTTTTGAACATTAAACATGAATGCAGCAGGGAGCTGTGGGACACACTGGGGCAGCAGAGCTGAAGAGGCTCCAGTGGCATCCGGAGTTTCTTTAGCCTGAAGTATACACTTTTAATGTTTTCCTTTGAATTTATATGAAATATTAAATAATGTCAGTGGTCCTGTCTAATTAATGTTCTGAATAACTCACAACAGAGGCCCTGCAAACTCGTCAAAAAACCTGCTAACCGTAAAGATGCATCAGTTTGGTTTCTAATAACATAAATTATTTCAATATTTTTGCTATGTATTAAACCAAATAAAGTTACAGTGCTGTGAACAAAGCAACTATATTAACAAACAGGCCACTGTAATAAAGGGAAGCCTTGCATTGCGGGCTCCAGTAAAGCCATTTCTGTTCAGTAGAATAGAAATGGAAATATTACTATGTACGCTGCCATGCACAATATTACCATGTACAGTAATATTACCAGTGTAAGTTCAAGTGTGCATAAATAATACTATAGGCTTGAAGGTCCACTCAATAGTTCAATGACCTCTAACTACAGCATCAGACTGAAGCCAAATCATTCTGTGGTAGTAGGCCTCATTGTCAGACTAGAGATTTTTCTCACTTTTTTTGGCTGTATTTTGTTTCCTAAAGCTACTATGGAAAATGTGAAAATAAAACAGTGTAATTAGCCAAACTTCCCTCTAAAACACAAAAACAAAGTGTAAGATGAACTTAACTGATCCCCAAGGGGAAATTGGATGCTCAGAATTAATGGTTTCTTAATGCTCAAGTATTCAAAGAAAATATTTAGCAGCTCTGCAGCTTACACTGGAGCCATAAATCAGATCAATACTCATGTGGAACCAAAACTAAAATTACACCCAAAAGCACCACAGAAAATCACAGAGGAAACATTTAGTTTTCCGCACATGGAGGTGAGGCGCCGACTCGCATGAGTCACAGTGAAACCTTCCCACGAACCTCCATTCATACACCTTATATTGACGCCGTTTCGATCCCTCGTGAATCTTCATCAAAAATACTTTTTGCTCTGAAGGCTGCCAGCGTTTGGATACAAATATGTGTTGCTGTGTAGGTGTGGAGCCTGTAGGTCTGATCGGCGCTGAGAGCGGAGATACAGAGCGAGGGGGTTCGAGGGCGCCAGAGTTTACTGTAGAGCTTTTTCGAGGCGTGTTTGGCCTAATTCAGCCAATCACCTGCGATGGGAGGCGACCCCTTCATAGCCCAAACGCCATATGCGCTCTCCCCTTCACCGCCGCACCCCCGCTTCCTCTGCCGTCCACGCAAGATTTCTACATAAGCACTCATCCTACAGTTTGTTTGTTTTTTATCAATGTTTTTTATTGAATTTTTAAATCATACACATTACCAGTCAGAGGTCTGGACCCACCTGATTGAGTGTTTTTCATTCTCTTTAAGCCATTCTGATCTCAAGGCTTCTGCTTAAATGCTCGAAATTTGTTTCTTAGACAAGATAAGATAAGAGATAAGATAATCCTTTATTTCCCACAACGGGGAAATTTATAGTGTTACAGCAGCAAAGGGGATAGTGCAAAAGCAAGTAAAAAAAAAAAAGGCATCAGTAAAAAGCAATATATAATAAATAAATAAATAAGTAAACAGTTATTGAAGTCACATTATTGCACATAGGGGAATACTGATATTGCACAGTTTGGTATACATTCAGTATTGCACATGAGTGAAATTGTCAGTCTTGGTATGTGTGTGGTCTACTGGGAGCAGTGTTGTGTGACAGTATTGACAAATATAAATAGTGAAGTTGATCCTATGTATGAATTTCTTTCCAAAGCCTTTGCCTTTCCATCAAGGCAAAGGGCGGCTGCTTTTGCTCTTTCTTGGTCACTGCATAATTCCATTTGTGTTATTTCATAGTTTTGATGTCTTTACTATTATTCTAAAATGTGGAAAATATTTTTTTTTTTAAATGTGGTGTGTCCAAACCCTTTTGACTGGTATTTTATATATGGACAAAAGTAAAATTATAAAACAGAGCTATCGTTCTCATATCTTAGTTATACACATACAGCATAAATGGATAAATAAATAAGAGTAAATAAATATATAAAAGTCATGCAGCAGTATAAAACACTTTCAAGTTGACTGTACATTCTCACCTTCAAGAGAATTCTAATAAAGGATTCCATATTTTTGTACAGTCCTTTGCTCTAGCTACATGTGTCAGTCTCTCTAATGCAAGACAAGATGTCCTCTCTTCTACCCATGTGTACCTAGTTTATCAGCATGAGGGATAGTTACGACCCGAGTTTGGTTGTTGCCAAATTATGCTAATGTGTCATAGCATTGCAGCCATTTTGTTTCTGATGGATTGGACACACTTGAAGGAAAACAACTGTCACTGTCGTGCATGGGTCGGTGACGTAATCTGTCTTTTATTGTGCATTTACTGAACTGTTAATCTTTACAACTTGTATTAACAGCCTAATTAAGGCATATGTTTGTGTTCCTTCATAATTGAAAAAGACGCAGTGCCCCGCAGGCTTGTTTCTAATCAACTTGTTTCTTTTCTGAAGACCAACTTTTTCAGGAGGAGTAAACGACGAACAGCACGCGAGGTACTTAATTTTTTATGGGACTGATCATTTTTTCATCCCCCTATATTCATATGCACTCATACAAACATTCTTCATCACAGTCATCGTCAAATTCATATATTCATCATTCACCTCATTAGTCTAGTTTCCACTTCAGAGCCAAATGTTACAGTGCTGCCCATGACTTACTCATCATATACTGTATTTGATATGCCATTTGGTAGGGATGGGACAAAATATCGAAATCCAATATATTTTGGCAAAAATGTGACGACACGTATGGTGGGACAGAAAAATGAATGGTGATATCGGCTCCATTTTATTCTGTTGTAGTAATCACAAATGAGCCGCTTGACAGTTTCATAAGCTCTCCATCCAAATTATATTATTGTCACTTTGTAATGACATTTTTAAATTGTTGTTTACATTCTTGCAAGCCAATGGCATCGCTAGAAAGATTTGCGTCTCAGAAATAAACATAATTCTGCACAGTCAGACATTGTTGTCATTGAACTTTTATTAATTGCATAAGCGGTTTGTCCCATCCCTACCATTTGGTGAGCGATTTCATCCAAAAGCACCTTAATATGGCGGCAGCAGTAGTCTAGAGATCAGAGAAGGGAGATTCTGACTGGAAGGTTGCTAGTCTGAATCCCAAACTGGCTGAAAAAAATCTAAGTGGAATGGGAAAGTGAATGGGAAACACACGGCTACTGAGCAGGTTCCCCCTCGAGCAAAGGCCTTTAACCCCCAGCTGCTTCAGCGGGCGCTGGCCAGCAGTAGAGGACTGTGGTTTACAGGTCAGCTCCCAGGTATGAATGTGAGGAACCGTGGGAGTGTGAAACAGGCTGCTGCTGAAAGCCGAATACATGCTCACCCAACCTTCCCTGGATCAATACAGATACAAAAATAGAAGGTGTTGGTGCCATGCTCTCCCCGATGAGCTGTACAGGGAATGGAACGCCTCACACCTTGCTCCTAAACAGCTTTTCCCTTTCTCCTCTTATTTGCATCTTGTTACCTAGAGAGAATTTTTTAAACTGGACTATAGTTATTATAAATATAGCTTTGATCTTTTTCATTGCTGTTGTTATACTGATTGATCCCTGAGGGGGCAAATTCATCCTTTCTCCTGCCCCTGGAGTTGGTAGGGATTCAGTGTTGCTCAAGGACACTTCAGCAGGCCGGACACATGGGGTCATGGGAGAACAGGATCACTGCAGAGCTGATTTTCTAATCATTAGTCCCCCTGCTTGTTATAAAGTTTGTTGAGTTGCTCCTGGTTCTGGAAAACCCGACTTCTGCCTGCAGTGTAATTGCACTTGTTAAAAGTTATCCTCACCAGCCAGAATTTGAATGGGAGTTGGTGAAATTGGATTTGAGATAGAGCTGCTCAGTCCAAACAAAACACTCAAACTCACAGTATTCTGTATTGCAATTTCCAAACTTCAAGAAGCTGTATTTATTTATTTTTTTATCAAAGGGACAGGTGACTCAGAAAGCCTTGTAAATGTTTGCAGGTGCTCTGCAGAATCCCCGGCCCACAGATCATCTCACACGTTGGAGAAAGTCTTTAATTTTATTCAAACCAAGTAAATCCTATGAGCTTCTCATTTTTCATCTTCAAATAGATGTTTTTTTTTTGTTGTTGTGCAAGTGCCGAAAACCAAAATTATGTATAAAAAGCTCTGTCCACATGAATAGCGATTCATATTTCGATTGCAATATTCAAATTAAGAATAATCACAACATGATTTTTGTCATGCAGCTCTAATTGGAGAAGGCAGCCAATCGGCATGGTGCCCCACGATTTATTAACTTGGAGTTAAGAAATTAACAGCATCTGTTATATCCACTAATGAATGGACTGTGATTCAGCCCTAGTTCATCATTATTACCAGACCAAATTCTACACCAGGATTCTTAGGCATATATTCTGGATTTTTCTTTTTTTCCAAGATTTGCTTTTTATCTACTGTATCTCGAACAGTAGATAGTTAAAAAAAAATCTTTACACAATAACAACCTTAAGTAATTTTGACAAAACCAAATGCTGATACCAATATATCTTGGGAAGGCCACTAATATCAGTCACTTATATTGGTCTGAGTTTATTAATACATACATAAGTGAGTGTGCCTGTACAGCCTAACTGGTGGGTGACAATGCAGGCAATCATCAGTGACTCGTCCACTGAGGCTGGACGTGTACCACAGGATATTGGCTAGCTAAAGGCTCAATTAGCCCACCAAGTCCCCAGAGTCGTGGGGAGGATCAAGGAGAAAGCCCCCCCATGCCAAACTGTCCGTCAAAGGATTTCCCCGATGCATAAAACTCTGCAGATTCAAGACTGAAAATCTGTGTATGCACAAAATTGAAAACATGCATATGCAGTCTTTTTCTTTTCAGACTTATAAAACCCTGCTTACGTTGTAAATCTCAATCATGGTGAAAGTGCGCTCATGCACGAGCCTAATGCCCACTGCCACAATTAACCATAAAGGGGATGTTGACACACCGCTGTTTGACCTGGTCATCATCATGGGCCAGAAAGTCTGACTCGTTCTGTCCTCAGTGTTTCATTAGCAACATCCTCCAACATCGACAAAGCCGTCATTGTATCGTTACACACACCTATTACGCACCGCTATACATTGTGAGCCACAATAGCCTGTTGATGGATCACACAATTAGCTCTAATTTATATTACCCAATATGTCCGTTATTCCCACATGTCAAACCTATTTACTTGTGCTGGAACAAATATTATACTTGTAGAAAAAAAGGATGTAAACGACACATCTATGAATGTTATTATATGCAGCTCTATTGCGAATAGGCTGCTATGGCGCGCTGAAAAGATTGAGGCACTGAATATAATGTCGGACAAATTCCCTATTTGACGCCATCCTTCTCTTTGCCGCAGTGCTGCATCACACTCCGCTCAGCTGACTGATGTGAGTCTGTGGTGTAAAGCATGTGTGGAGGTACGCACATTCTCATGGTATGCTCTTTTTTTTTGTTTTTTTTTATAAATACTCAACGATTGGCTCAACAAAACCTCCCAACCTTCTGCCTCAATCATAAGCCTGTGTTAAAGTTGCTGTGTGGCATTTTTAATCATCAATATATCGTTGTGTAATTAATTGATACCTTGATATAATTACTGCAATTAAATGAGACCGTGGTGGCGGCGATTGTTAGTCATCACACACCATCATCTCACACCAGTTGTATTGTTAGTGCTTGTATTTATTACAGCTGCTATTCTTCTCGCTGATTTGCTGGCTGTCTTGTTTTACCGTAATTATACTAATATCTCAAAATGTATGTCATTTATTGATGTTAAATTGGTACCTTTTTTTTTTTTTTTTAAATTGAGTGCTGAACAGCCTGGTGTTTCAGCCATGTGACACCTCGGCAGTGAGTTGCATGGTAAAGTGGCGTCTTATCTGATGGGTTTGACACATCTGGAGCCGGTGACCCAGCGTTTATATGGCAGCAGATTTCATCAGCTATCAAGACTCCTGCACCGTTTCAATATTCTCGGAGATAACAGAATGGTTGGCAGGCTGATAAGCACACGCACACACACACACACAGACACAGGGAAATAAACCACCTCATCTCTATTTTACTCTTTGCATGCAATCTCTCTTTCTTCTCTGTCTTTATTTATCTTGCACTCCCTTTTTGCTTTCTCTATCTTTCTGTTGCTGTCCCCATCTCTCTGTCACTCACTATCTCTTTTTCTCTCTCTCTCTCTCTCCCACTCTCTCCACCCCCCCCCCCCTCTCTGCCTCTCAAGATGCCTTGTCTCTCCCAGCCAGCCATGTCTATCTGTCCTGCAGATAAGCCCTTAATGATTTATTGACAGTGATTTGGCTTTTATTCGGAGGGCGTGTCACTGCTGTCCCAGAAAATCCTAATTACAATTGCAGTTTTTGTGATTTTCATATTACGTTTCATGGTACAGGTTCCTTGGTCCTTGCCCTCCAAAGTTGGCTTTTTGAAAATACAAGGTTTCGGTCTGACAGATGCGATATCAACCCAAGTGTTGCGTACCGTGGAGTGACCATCTGTCACACACTGATATACTGTATGGAAATAATATTGTAGACGCTGCCTCTGTTATTCGTTCCTGCAGCGCAA
Organism: Centroberyx affinis; assembly: GCF_046629955.1. Taxonomy (NCBI): domain Eukaryota; kingdom Metazoa; phylum Chordata; class Actinopteri; order Beryciformes; family Berycidae; genus Centroberyx; species Centroberyx affinis. Next base: position 244,308 of record NW_027281325.1, read on the forward strand.
CCTGTAGTCTATTCAACCCTTCTCCCCTGTTCTTTCTGTTCTTTCTCAGCCTTTATAGAGTTTCAAGAGCCTGTAGTCGACTCCACCAAATCAGAAGTCATGTATTTCGACAGGAGTGAATTGTGGCTCAGCTGGCTGCTTCCAAGATGGTGGAGTGGCCGTGAATTAAAGTCCGCTACCTGATTTTCAACCAGTATTTTATCTAATTGAGACAATAGAACATAAAACCCCAAATAGGATCGAGTGAATTTATTATAGCTGGTTGTAAAAAAAAAAAATGATGGGTGATTAACTCGCTAATTTGTGCTATTACCTGCAATAAATTTGCATCACTATATGTTGGATCTGCCCACTAGTACATTACCTTGCTCAGTTTAAACAGTGTCAATTTGCACCAGCTAAAATTTGAGGGCTGGAAATATATGCAAGTTTGAAATTGAACGAATACACAAACTCTCCAAGCCAAATGAATCCTGGGACTTCAAATCAGCTTTTCTCAAAAAAATATTACATTTGATAAACCATCTACTACTATCTCTGCCTGTCACTATCTTCTCTGCATCTTACCTTGTCACTAGCTCTTGATAACACACCATCTCATTCCTCATTTACTTTCTCCACACACTCCCTTTATCTCTACTCATCTCTATCTCCACTCCTCTCACACTCACACCATTCCCTCTTGATTTATTTTCTCCACACACTCCAATTATGCTTTATCACTATCGCTTATCACTGTTCATCTGTGTATCTCCACCTCTTCCTTGCTCTCTCTCTCTCTCTCTCTCTCACACACACACTGTAACACACTATCTCCTCTCATTTACGTTCTTCACACCTTCTTTTTATCTCTACCAATCTCTACCTCTCCACCTTTCTCCCTCCTCTCCTTCCCTCCTCTCTTCCTCAGATTATTTTTATAGACAGCCACTGATGAGTCACTGATGACTCCACATGTTGTGACCTTTTTCTGGTTTTAAAGTGGAGTGTATTATGGCACACACCATACCCACTCCTCTGGCCGCCCCTTCTGAGTCACAATCACTTTCTTTGAGTACAGAAAATGCCCAGGAATTTGTCTCAGTGAAATTGATGGAGGAATATATTGGCAAATCACATAGAGACATAACTGCATATAAGAAATCACATTCACTGCAGTGGGATAGTGGAGGACATACGGTAGACAGCACATACAGTAGGTTATACATGTTACTCAACATACAGTACCTTAAAGGAAAAATCCACTCAAACACTTTAAACACAGTTGAAAAACAGCTATTGGTGATGTACCTTGCACTTCGGGGTCCATTTTGTTGTTTGGTGTTGTGTTTTTCCTTATTCCTGCTCAATCGTGGACGAGGTGACGTCACCTCCAGATGTTTCCAGCAGCTCCAGTGGAGTTTGATATGAGAAAATGTTTCAGGATGTAAAACATCAGCTGTAAACGTCAGGTTTTGGTGTCAGTCCCTCAGAATCAAAAGAGCGAGGGCTTCTTTCTAGAGCCGCCATTTTGCACCGAGAGACGTTCAACACTCATACAGGGAGAAATCCATCGTAGAAGAGGAGAGAGACCAATTTCTCCACCCACAGGAGCAGGAGAGAGACCAGAATGCACTGCAGCCACATGATCGCAATCAATAGACTTGGTAGTATCACAAAGTCTCCCACTCTGCACCAATATCCTCCACTAATACTGCAACAGCCACAGCGGCCTAATCTTTCTCACATGTGGAATATTTTTTTGCATATCGTAACACAAAACCCAAATCTTTCAAACGACTGTTTGGCAGATCATGTGTTGCATTTTCAGATGGCTGAAAGCAGAACCAAATTAGAAATATAAATAAATAATATTTCTCTGAGGTGTGGAGTGACATTGCAGCAGTAGCGCAGCAAGCATGCAGTTAAACGAGGTATTTTCACATTAACATCTGTACTTTTTTAACCCATAGACTGAAGCATCCTCATCTCACTTTACATTGTTCAGGATTAATCCAGGGGGGAGAAGTAAAGGCCGAAGTGTTTCCTTTTCACACACAATCATCCTCCATTTACTCGCACCTCATCCCCGCTGTGCCACGTCATCCTGCTCATCAGCTCTCAGACTGCAGACATGGGAGAAAAATATCTGATTGTTTCAACCGGGTTAAAAATACCTGAGGAAGAGTCGATTTACCTCAGCATGGCAGAGAAAGTATTTTAAAGCGTTTACAAACGTCCTTCACTGCTCTGCTGAAAACCTGAAAGCTTGCCTCCAAAATGTTAGTGATCGGGTTTGAGAAAAACATGTTGTTTTTCTCATAGTCACCCAGGTTTGTGTTTTTGTGTAATGTTTTACAATGAAACGTTTTCTACACTCGGGTGACAATGGCTGTTGTCACGCACAAGAGAAGCTCATTCAAAAAAGAAAATTGAAGATTAATTGAGGGTTTCTGAGAGAGACAGACAATATATTTTGACTGGCGGCAGTTAGGCCTGTCAGCTCTGCTATAGCTGCTTTGGCAGGTAAATAACCACAAATTGGAGCTTGTTTTCTGCCCTCACAAATTATTTGGGCTGGTGGAATTGTAAAAGTGGAACTGACCGCCCACTTTGGCCGGTGGGCAAAAGGTTTGTGTTTTTTGTCGGGTCTACCTTGTGTTAATGACAGGCTCCGTGTCTTCATCTTGTCTAAACTCTCCTGTCATTACAAAGCTGTCTGTGGTTGTTTTTAGCTACATGCCTCCTTCCAACCTCTCTGCTTGTTGGCCTCTTACTAATCCTCTGGTACAGATGACTCAGTACACACTCAGTGTCTTAACACTTGATTTCTCTGTGTGTGTGTGTGTGTGTGTGTGTGTGTGTGTGTGTGTGTGTGTGTGTGTGTGTGTGTGTGTGTGTGTGCTCTGTTAGGAAGAGGTGGAGGCAGAGAACAGAAGGAACACCAGGACCAGACTGACGCCAAAGCTGACCCCACACCAAGAGGAGGTGATGTATACACACGCAGACACACACACACATATACAGGCACACATATGGAAGCGCATGAAAAACACACACTGGCATAGAGACGTGCACACATGTATATGCAAATGACCGCGCCCACGCATACATAGATACACATACATGAGCATGTGCTGTTATGTACACATCCATAATTCATAGTGAAAGACGTCAGGGCACCAAAAAAAAACCTATCTGCACTCTGCTACTTTTTCACATTATTGATTTTAATTCATCAAGATGCAGTGACATTTTCAAGCCACCAGATTCTTCCAGTAGGAGATCACACTGTTATCTGTTATCTGTTAGTGTGTGGGTATTCTGATTGAGGACAGTAAGTGAGCGTGGTCTGGTGATTTTAAAAAGAGCAGATGGCAGGTACAAGCGTTTACGTTTCTCCTGCATCTCTCCTGCATTAGTATTGCAGACAATTATTTCTTTAAAGACCCTATAGACAACTTTTTTGCTTTAACTTATCGTTATGAAGTAAATGATTGATTGCACAGTGTAACGGCTATAGAATAATGACACCATCAGCGTTTAGATTGGTTCCCTATAAGCCTCGCTTTCACTATGCAATTCTGTCTGCCACCGGGTACGATCTCCCGGGAGAATGAAGGCTCAATTTACGGCACAAAGGAAGTGCGTCATCCATTGCGCAACCAAAAGAGGAATAGGATAGGTTTTCCCCGGTAGCTTTTGGTGGCGGTAGCGTTAGCCATGTTGCTAACGCTACCGCTAGCAGCCAGAAAACGAACCAGGAGCTACAAGGAAGCCAGGACCAGACAGAAACAAACAAATGATCCACTGTCCGTTTGATAATCTAAACAAAGAACACGTTTTCTTGCAGTGGCCTTTCTAAAATGAGCAGCGGTGAAAGTTACTATATTGTGTTTTGATCAAGGAGTTGATAAGCAGACAGATGGTTTGTTCTGTTGCAGGGAGCTAGGCTCTAACAGAAAGAGATCCGGTTGTCTTTGCGACAGCGGCGCAAACAACAACAATACCACTTGGAGACACTAGGGGGGGACAACGGGGGGAAAGATGAAAAGTTGTCTGTATCCACTTTAATGTTACAAAACCAAACTATTACTAGGCTTGGGTGATATCCAAAATTTAATATTGCGATGCTGTCCCGCCCAAAATATAGCGACATACAATATTAGCGTTTTTTGTATTTTATTTTATTTCTTCTAAATACCCTAGAAATTTGATCTTACTATTCAAGCAAAAACAATGGCCATTTGGTGTAATTTCATTCCTGACATTTCCAGGAAATGTTTAAAAGTTTGTGTAGGGGTGGGGAGTAAATATTTGATATTGCAGAAAATATCGCGATATTCAAAATTATTGAATATCGGACCAAGCCTAACTAGTACATTAATAAAATAAATTGTAACAACATGCTGTCGAGCAGCCAGTTACCAGATCATTCCTTCTGTCTTCTGACAGCTGGAAAGACAGCAAAGCTTGATTTTTTTGAAGTTGTCGAGGCAACAGCTTTAATAATGTCAATAAATAGTCTGTTGTGTGTTTTAATTTTGTGCCGCCAATCATGTTATAGGGGTAGTTGTTAAATTTTTCAAAGGGTCAGTATCTCAGCTCAGATTGAAACTCATATTCTGTACATACCCCCCCACACACACACACGCACACACTCACACACTAACCAGTGTTCCCTGTTGTGTGTCCAGGGCTCGTCCCCGGCGGGCGGCCATGACTCCCAGACCAGCATCCGCAGCAAGAAGGAGGGAACGCTGCAGAAGATAGGAGACTTCCTGCAGAGCTCCCCCACGCTGCTCGGCACCAAAGGTTAGTGTGGAGCGGTTTCCCCCGACCAGAGCGCTCCACTGTGGCAGAGAGACAGGCTGTGGAGGCCGGTCACACCCAGCAGGTCTGGAGGGTTTTATTTGAACTCTGGTTCAGTTTGTTTGTCCAGGGGAGAACAAACCAGTCATGGCAAACAAAACCTCATTGGAATTTAGAGACACTCCCAAGAGTGAGAGTGAGAACCATCGGTCTATTCAGAGATGCACATATCTTTCATAACCAGTAATGCAGACACAAACGCTGACACACACACTCACACACCAAACACTGATGTGCTCACAGGCAGTAATATGCACACACACACACACACACACACATACAGAATATAATGTCACTGCAGTCTTATTTTGGAATGGAGCACATTCACACACCCCTAGTCATTTGCTGATAGACTGAGTAAGAGAAGCAATCATGTGATTGGCTAATGGTGTGTGTGTGTGTGTGTGTTGTGTTGTTGTTTTTACTTTCTGCCGCACCACCAATTTACCTAGAAGGGACAATAAAGAGAACTGAACTGAACTGAACCGGACTGAGCAAGCACATGGCCCAAATGGGTTTTTCTTTTTTTCTTCTTCTTCTTTTTTTTTTCTTTTTTTAATTTCACAATCTGACTCCTCGGCGTCGAAACAACACCCAGAACACAGAAGGACAAAACAGCCGAGTTCCTGCAGGAGCCATTTGAGGAAGGACAACGCAGGTTTGACAAAGTGACCGGGCAAGGGCGGCGAGTTTTAGGACACTAATGATGGCTTGGAGGAGGGAGCGAAGACAGGGAACATATTGGAATCAGCCCGAGTCATCTCACTGTTTTATCCTCAGGGAGCGGCCGCTTCGCTCGCTCAATTAATTGTCGCCCCGGGGTTCAGAGCAGGATCCTGCCGTCTGCCTCCATCTGATCCCTCTATCCCTCTCTCCCTCTATCCATCTCTCTCTCTATCCCTCTCTCTCTCTCTCTCTCTCTCTCTCTCTCTCTCTCTCTCTCTCTCTCTCTCTCTGTCTCTCTCTCCCTCTATCCCTCTCTCTCTCTCTCTGTCTCTCTCTCTCTCTCTCTGTCTCTCTCTCCCTCAATCCCTCTCTCTCTCTGTCTCTCTATCCCTCTCTCTCTCTCTCTCTGTCTCTCTCTCCCTCTATCCCTCTCTCCCTCTGTCTCTCTCTCTCTCTCTCTCTCTCTATCTCTCTCCCTCTCTCTCTCTCTCTCTCTCCCTCTCTCTCTCTTTTTTGTGTCCCTCCATTCCCGATCTCTACTTCACCTTCACCCATCTCTTTTCTCTCTCCCTTTCTCTGTCCGTCCATCCTTTCTTTCTCTATCATCACTCTCTCCATCACTCTGCCTCCATCTGATCTCTCTCTCTCCCTCTCTCTCTTTCCCTCTCTCTCTCTTTTTCGTGTCCCTCCATTCCCGATCTCTACTTCACCTTCACCCATCTCTTTTCTCTCTCCCTTTCTCTGTCCGTCTATCCTTTCTTTCTCTATCATCACTCTCTCCATCACTCTGCCTCCATCTGATCTCTCTCTCCCTCTCTCTCTTTTTCGTGTCCCTCCATTCCCGATCTCTACTTCACCTTCACCCATCTCATCTTTTCTCTCTCCCTTTCTATCCGTCCATCCTTTCTTTCTCTATCATCACTCTCTCCATCACTCTGCCTCCATCTGATCTCTCTCTCTCTCCCTCTCTCTCTCTCTTTTTTGTGTCCCTCCATTCCCGATCTCTACTTCACCTTCACCCATCTCTTTTCTCTCTCCCTTTCTCTGTCCGTCCATCCTTTCTTTCTCTATCATCACTCTCTCCATCACTCTGCCTCCACCTGATCTCTCTCTCTCCCTCTCTCTCTTTCCCTCTCTCTCTCTTTTTCGTGTCCCTCGATTCCCAATCTCTACTTCACCTTCACCCATCTCATCTTTTCTCTCTCCCTTTCTGTCCGTCCATCCTTTCTTTCTCTATCATCACTCTCTCCATCACTCTGCCTCCATCTGATCTCTCTCTCTCTCCCTCTCCCTCTCTCTCTTTTTCGTGTCCCTCCATTCCCGATCTCTACTTCACCTTCACCCATCTCATCTTTTCTCTCTCCCTTTCTCCGTCCGTCCGTCCTCTTTCTTTCTCTATCATCACTCTCATCACTCTGCCTCCATCTGATCCCTCTCCCCCCTCTCCCTCTCTCTCTCTCTCTCCCTCTCTCTCTCTTTTTCGTGTCCCTCCATTCCCGATCTCTACTTCACCTTCACCCATCTCATCTTTTCTCTCTCCCTTTCTCCATCTGTCCGTCCGTCCTCTTTCTTTCTCTATCATCACTCTCATCACTCTGCCTCCATCTGATCCCTCTCTCCCTCTATCCCTCTCTCTCCCTCTCTCTTTTTTGTGTCCCTCCATTCCCGACCTCTACTTCACCTTCACCCGTCTCGTCTTTTCGCTCTCCCTTTCTCCACCTGTCCATTCTCCATCCCCCTCTCTTTTCTCTCCTTCCTTCTCCCTCTCCCCTTTCTCACTCCATCCCCTTTTCTCTCTCTTCCCCCTCCTCCCTTCCCAATCCCTCTCTCTCCCTCACTCCATTCCTTTCCCTGCCTCCCTCTTCCTTAATCCTTCCTCCTCTTTTTCTCTCCCTATTACCCTCTCTCTCTTTTCTACCCCTCTACTCTCCCTCTCGCCCTATCTCTAGCTCAGCTTCACCTGTCTTTTCTCTCCATCCCTCTGTCCCTTTCTTTCTCCATCTCTTTTCTCTCCTTTATCCATTTTCTTCTACTGCCCTTCTCCACCACTCTCCTTCCTTCTTGCTCCCTTCACCCTCCTCCTTTCTCCCATCCTTTCCTCCTTCCTCCTCCTCCTCTCTTTCCCTTCTCTCACGCATCCTCTCTCCTTTCTATGCCTTCCTCTTCCCTTCCCTGTCTTTCCCTCGCTCCGTTTCTTTCCCTGCCTCCCTCTTCCTCAGTCCTTTCTCTTCTTTTCTTCCCCCTCATCCCTCCTTTCTTTCCTCCACCCCTCTGCTCTCTCTCTCCCATCCCCCATCTCTTGTGTTTTCTCTCTCCATCCCTCCATCCTCTTTCTTACTCCATCTCTCTCTCTCTCTTTTCTCTCCTTTATTAATTTTCTTATTCTGCCCTTCTTTCCACTCTCCCTCTCAAATTCAAATTTGCTTTATTGCCATGACAAGAGAAAATAAACCTATTTTGCCAAAGATTAGAGTAAGATTAGTAAGATTGTAACGTTGACTAATAATGAATAAACAGTAATGTGACCAATATTAACAATCATACCCCCCCTCTTTCTCTCTCTCTCTCTCTCTCTCTCTCTCTCGTGGCGGTCCCGATTTTTAATGATGTTGCCACTGTAACAAAGGCTTTTTAATTAGTTTCTTAGCAGCAGATGCAGTGTCCTGGGATTTTTTTCCCCCCTTGATTGGAGATCTATGTTTTTATACTTTTGGATATTTTACCAGCAGGGCCTATTGTTGATTAAGTTTATGCCACCCAAAATGAGACGATTGTTCTCCTCTATCTCACTCTAGTAGTATTGTTAGTTCTAGTGTTTCTCCACATTAGGACTACATTTCCCATCAGCCCTGTTGCAACATGTTGTAAGTGATTTCTCCATCTTCCTTTCCCTCCTTCCACCATCTGCTGCCAGAAACTCTTTCAGCTTTAGCTCCGTTTGCTCTGGAAGAACAGAACCTCTTCCTGTTTTGTGCCAAAAACAAATGCATCCAAGGACATACAACCTGCATTCACAAGTATTTTTTTTTTCCATTGAAAAAATATTGTCTAAAATAGTTTATCTCCCTCTGTAGCCAAGAAGATGATGAGCCTGGTGAGCGGTCGGGGTGACGGAGACGAAGCCGCCTCCTCCTCCTCGTCCCTCAGCCTGAGAGTCAAGAAGAACAAGAAGAAACTCTACCGGCCGGAGATCTCCTCCCCCATGGACATGCCCTCACACCCGGTCCGTCACTCATACACACACACACACACACACTCACACACACACACCAAAAATGCCTCAGCGACATATGCAAAATTATACACACACACCATATTTATCTCTTCCAAGAATATCCTTTATAACACTCACTCTCTCTCTCTCTCTCACACACATTCAGTAAGTCATTTCTCTCATGAATGTCCTTTACAGGCCGCCAGACACACACACACACACACACACACACACACACTTTTCTAGCCTAGATCCTAACAGTCTCCTCTCTCCTCACAGATCATCAGCAGAGAACCGGAGGAGAAGGAGAGCGACCATCTGATCATCAAGAGACGGCTTCGCTCCCGGACGGCCAAATGAAACTCCGTCTCTACTCATTTCTAATGTCCTCCTTCACATCAATTATCCACCTTATGTGCCGTTATACAAAATCTCTCCTGTGTAGCACTAACTGAGCTCTGAAGGGAAACGTTTAGCCGCTTAGAAGCAGAGCGGGAAGGGAACTTTTTTGTCTGCAGTCCCAAAATATACAAACATATTGTAAAATCCTCAATATTTTACCAGTTAACTACATTTTTAGAATAGAATATTCTCACCAGTATATGGCTGGTTAAGTGTCTGATAGAGAAGTGCCAAAATGTAATGTTTTTGGCTGGTGGATACTGTTAATTTTTTGTGATATTACAGTAGATGCAGAATTCTTTGATACTATATACTCTACATTAACTAATATAAGCACTACAAATTCTGAATGTCTTTTCTATATACTTTATAGACTGAGATGCTGATTTACTTTTTCTTACTTTTATGTGCAATTTTTTTTTACTCCAATTTATGGGCCGTACTGGATCTTATCTTTTATTGTTTGTTTGTCTCAGTTTGTGTGAAAAAGCAACAACTGTCAAAATGCTGCGTCACAGTTTTAGGTTTTCCTTGTTTGGAAAAGGCAGAGGCAGCAGAGAAATCGGTTGTTTTTTTTGTTGTTTTTTTGAGATCACATCAGATAGCTAACCAGACAGATTATTTTCTCAAAGTGCTAATAGAACTTTGTGAATGTCTGCAGTTGTGGCAAGCGTCTTCAGATTTTTTTTTATTCTACATTCTTTATTTTCATAGCCAATTCCTCTTTGTGTGCACTGATCCTGCAGATGAAACCATAGAAGTTTCAGTGTTTACTGTTTGCTTGCTTGCTGAACTCCTGCTGCGCTTTCATCTCCAGCTCTGAGAAAGCTTTCTGATGACAAAAAAAAAAAAATCATAAAATCTTTCAGCCACCAACAGTGAAGAGGAATGATCTGGCGACTAGTAGAGTTTTCTTTTTACACGTTTGGTTCTGCTGCGTACATCAAAGAAAGAGTTGTCAGCAGCTCTAAAGCCAGATAGATGCGTGAAGGGGATTTGTGATGACTACCACTGTATACCTGTTACAGATGTTAGTGAAGCTCCCTCCTCACACCCGTCCTGCAGCAGTACAGCAGGGTTCTCCCAACCAAAAGCAGCACTTGAAAGCCTTTATCAGGACTTCTACACCTGCAGTTCATGGCATCACTCTCCTGTTATAGATGAAGGAACTGCTGTGTATCTTCGTTTTTTACATATTCTTTTTGTCTTTTTTTTTGACTGAAATCACATGCACTTTTCCCGATTTTTTTTTCCTCTCTTCTAAAACACACTAGTAATACTTTGCTGTCATTTACATATTATTTTATTATCCTATTTAATGTTGCACATAGGGGACCAAGGCCTCCAGAAGGAGAATGTAATGTATAGTTTGATTTACTGGCACATAGTGTAGATTAAAGGACCAGCTGCATGTTTAACGCTCTCAGTCGTTCAGTACGGCCACTCGTCTGGTTTTTGGTTGATATTCTGTGCCGAGACTCTCTGAAGAGCGTTAAAAAAAATCTTGTTAAAGCTGTTTTGCTGCGGTAACGTTTTTCCTCTGCAGGAGCCGTCATGAGCAATAACCCACAAAATATCTGGAGGCCGCTTGTCACCACCACTCACTTACCTAGTGTTTAAAAAAAAAAAAAACATACTTTTGTCAGATACACAATCACGGAAAAGTCGACCCAAGCGTCGTTATGTAACTCTGCATCCAGGGTCTTATTCTTCAAGATGTAATTTTGCCATTTGCAATTATCGACACCGAGCCGGGGGAAAAAAACGAACCTGAGCGCCGGCGGTGACAGCGAATCCCCCCGGCGGAGAATGTTAGAGTCCCCGAGTTGTTATGGTGTGTGGGCTAAAACAGTGAAAATGGTTTAAAAAAAAATGTCTGTTTAACTCTCAATAAAGAAGTAAGTGAAGTTTGTTCCAGGGAAACCGCTGCAAGTCGAGGCTCAGAGTTGATCTTGTTGATAAATGACCAGAGGAGGAAACAGCGAGGCGTCCTGCAGTCTGTCACACATTTATACAATGTTCCCCGAGTGGGAAAATAAAACACATAGCTCCAGTCTGGGTGTTTTTCTTGCTTGAATTGAAACTGTACTTGGTGATTTATGTGTTTGGTGACTCCCGTGACACTTGTGAAACATGTTAAAAACCAAAATACATAGACGTCAATGAGTGAATGAGCGTTCTTTTCTTAATTCCCGAAACACTTATTCTTTGCAGATGGGTGGTTGTCATCAAGAGGAACAACATGCTGTAACAGTTCAATATATCTGTGAACATGAATAACTCTTTACCCAAAGTAGATTCATGGCCTTTGTCTTTAATGTGAAGAGGATGAGTAGATTTGTTCCCCTGATGATGGAGAAAGTCGTGAGTTTTATTATGTAATCAAGAATACTTGATTTTGCAGTGAAACTCAATGATGCGATGATGATAATGACTGTGTTTACATTTACACACTAATTCCTCCGATTACTGGGAGTTGCACTGAAAAACAAATTCACATTAATACAATAGAGAGGAGTAAGCTAGCTAATTAGAGCAGAGATCCAATAGAAAGGTCTAGTGAAGAGTTCATATCTCTCCATGCTAAATACTGGAATAATAAACCTGATTTGTCATTTAATTTTTTCGCTTGAGAACGAGGCTGTTCAGCCTTCGTAGTGGAAAAGGCTCGTAGTGCCAGTCACTCCTAACCCTGTCCTCTGTTGCTGAGCAGCTGAAAATAGCAAAAGCTAACTCAGTTTTGAAAGAAATCTCAGCAGCTGGTCCAATAATTGTGGAGTCATTTGTATTGATCCACAACCCTATCAACCCCACGAGATATATTAGGGTAATTTCCTGGTAATTTCCCTTTTAAAGGTCCAATATTCTCCACTTTCCAGTGCTTCATTTTGTGTCTTGAGGTCCATTCAAAGCTGTGTGTGTGGTGTCATGAACCAAAAACACTCTCAATCCAGTTTTCCAGCATCTCTCTCAGCCTTACCAAGAACAGGCTGTTTCTGTCACCATGTCTTTAAGGCTTATTAATATTAACGACCCCTCTGTTCCGATTGGCTAACCGTTTCAAGAGTGAAACGTGAGACGCCGCGGCCCAGCGGCTACAGGTAGGGAAAACTCTCCGGTAATAAACAATGACAACCGCTTTGAAATAAAACCCTTTGTTAAGCCCTATCCGCATGGGACTAGTATTACCTGGGGACCTCTAGTAATTTGTAATAATTGCGGAGGTCGTCTGTGATCTTAATCCTGTGTGAATCTGCCATGTTCGTAATTTGTAAAGTGAAAATTCCCCCGCAAATTACCTACCATATTTCGCCAAACACAGAGGTCATGTGATAAGTCCCGTGCAAATCTGCATCTCTGTGATTTGGGGTCATATTTTATTTTATTTTTTTCAAGGTTTTTTGTTTTCTCTGCGCCTTTTTTCTGCCTTTTTTCCGGTCGAGAATTATGGAGGCTGGGTTGGCAATTATAAATGAAAGTTTTGACAGCATTTTGGGTCTAAATTCAGGAGGCTCATCTGGCTACACAGCATGGAGACCCATTCGCAGGAAGAGCAAGCTCAAATCCATCAGAAGAGCGAAATCTCTAAAGATGACGAGATGGATGACATTCATGGCAGCATGCGGTAAGGAACATTTTGACATCATATCTGGGGGATAATGTCAGTAAATTCGAGTAAAATACAGACTTCACTTATCCCGTGCGAATGTGCTGCACGAAACACAACCATGAGGGGGTAGTTTCTAACTCACATGAGGTCCCCAGGTAATACTAGTCCCGTGCAAATAGGGCTTTAGTCTATTATTTCTTACAGAAATGATAATGAGCGAACCTTTGTAACGCCACAAAGTTACAGAAGTCCAAACGGCTCGTTTAGAGGCTCGCTTTTCTAATATGGATTGTGTGGATTTAGTTGGCGACCGTGCGTTTTGATACTTTCACGATGTTTAGATAGACCATCCAACTCCTTTATCATCACAGAGGCAAGGGGAGTCCTGCTTTACACCATATGGGAGCTTTAAGTTTGATGTTTGGGTCGTCTTGGTCACTCAGTGGGCTGGTGGAGTGTACCATGTATTCACAACGCTGTGGGTTTGAATCCACCTGAACCCTCCTGTTGTTCCTACCTCTTACCACTGTGTAAGTAAGGGATAATGTGAGGTGTCCAATATCAGGAATTAATGGACGACGGGGAGGCCAGAACTGTCTGACACGCAGCGGAGGACGGTTGCCTCCGCGGAGCCATAAGCCATAACTCCCTGGTAACACCTGAGGGTTTGACCTGGAACAATCATTACCGTCCCATAAGGTTCTTATGCAATGGAAACGTTCACTACTCCAGTAAATAGGACGAACCTTAGGTACGACTTGGCAGCAGGAGATATTTCTAGTCCGCTCAGCTCATTGAACCCTTTGGCTCAGCTATGAGCCAGAAAGCTAACGTTATGCTAGCAACATTCAAAGTCAATAACAAACAGTAAATATAATTTGACAGTATGTTCAACAACAAGACTAGCTAGCTATCAGCCATGTCATTGTCCCCAAATCAATATCAAGATTTTCACGAACAAATGAACGGAGTAAACGGAGGCTTTGACTGCGTCCCTGTTGCTATGGTTACTCATCTTAGATACAGGCTGATGCTACGTAGCCAGCGCATTAATTTAGAACGGTGAACAGACTTTCACTGGAACTACTTAGTAGGTGTCCATTATCAGGAATTAATGGACAACCTGCAGCCAATCAGAATCAAGTATTCACCCAGACCATGGCATAATAAAGTTTAGTGCCTCGATAATAAAAAGTCTGAAATCTGAACAAATTAGACGCGGCTACAGAGGAGGAGTTCGTCATCACCGTCTTGTTTTCCAGACAGCTTGAAGCGCTCAGCCTGCATCTCCTCCATCAGCCGTCTGCTGTTTCCCTTCAGCTTTCTGTTCTGACCAACACAACTTTCTCCTTCTCCGCGCCCGCTTTACAAAACAAAAGGCCTGTTCGCACAGATCAAAGTTATTGTGAACCAGAGAATAAAGCCGGCGGTTTGTCGCTGCTTACGCAAGCTGTTATTTTTTACTTGTAGGCTGAAACCGCCGTCACACCGCGGCTTTAATTGGTCTTTGCAGAGCATTAGTGTTTTGTATGAAAGTTATTGTGCTTCCGTCTCCCGCGACCCTCCCGCTGCACGGCTCCTCTTTGTGTGGGCCGTAATTTTCGAGAACTTCGGTCAAAGAAGCAGCTCCGCTTCCCGGTAAGCAAATTATCCTCATTACTGTTTGTGCCGCTGTCCTCCTTTTCGTTATCGAGACACAGGAAGAGTCGTTACATCTGCAGTCTGAACACAGTGTGGCTCCGATCCTCGCTCTCCTTACGCTCAGCTGCTGGTAATGTTGGTGATATAGGAATTTATAATAGTAAGTGTCAGCTAGATACCTAAAATGTAAATTTATGGAGCGCCAAATGTGGAGGGAGGTCTAGCTGTGACATGAGGGTGAAAGCAATGGGAGGTGTTGCTATTACACACACACACACACACACACACACACACACACAAGCCAAACTGTGTGAGCGTGTGTCCTTTTCAAATGAAGCATTACTTGCGTCAGAGAGGTTGAGGCCACTCGTCCAAAGCCTGGACAGTGTTACTAACTCACACTGTTCCTCCCAGCAGGGTGGGTGGGTGGGTGATTATCTGTGTGTATATGTGTGTGTGTGTGTGTGTGTGTGTGTGTGTGTGTCAGACTGACCGGGTTGCAAGCGGGAGCACATGTGTTTGCTGTGCTGTTTGAATGATGAATGATGAACCAGCTGAATTCCTGCCGAAGTGTCCTTGAGCAAGACACTGAACTCCGACCTGCTCGTTTATTACAAGTCACTCTGGAGAAGTGTCAGCTGGATGAAGACGACTTAACAGAAGCCTTAAAGGTATAATATGTAACATTTACGCATTAAAATATCTAAAAACGACTTGATTTTTTGAGTTGTGTACTTACATTATCCCAAATGTTTCCAACAATGTTCAAACCCAGAGAAATCCGTAATTTTCTTCAAGGTAACGGTGCGTTTCATTTGGTCTCCTGTCATGGCGTCATATCCCCTTTACCCCCTAACTTCCTGTCATGGCGTCATATCCCCTTTACCCCCTAACTTCCTGTCATGGCGTCATATCCCCTTTACCCCCTAACTTCCTGTCATGGCGTCACATCCCCTTTACCCCCTAACTTCCTGTCATGGCGTCACATCCCCTTTACCCCCTAACTTCCGGGGAAACACGGGAAACACCAGATGATGTTGACACTTTCTTACTCAATCTGCCATCTTGTATTGTGAAAGAGGACCACAATGGGTTTTTTTGTGTATTTCAATCCTCGACAATTTTAAAAATCTTATATGGGGACTGTTATCATGATTAGTCTATCATGTATGTTTTTCAATTTTTGTCAAATAAATCTATCTATCTATATGATCCGTCAGAGAGTGAGGAAGGAAGTCGGCCAGCTAGCTAGCTAGCCGCTCTAGCCGCTCTGTTGTTTTTTTCATTCTGTTGTTTTTATCGCTCACTGTGACGGATCACGATTATTCATTCCCGTTTGCTGTGCGTTCTGTCGCCGAAGCTGTCCCCGTAAAAAAAACTCCCATGATCCCACGCTGCTTCACGACGTCATCAAACTACGTCTTTTGTTATTGTTTTGATTGAGAGAGCCCTAGAGGCAGAAATGACATACTGTGCGTTTAAAGGACAATCCTGGGGTCATTTTGAGCTGTAGCCCGTTTGCCTCTGTCTGTGTCTAGGTTACATTTACAGCAAACATTTTGCAATGCATGGCGTATATAATTAGATTTCTTTTTTACATTTACTCATTTTTCATCGGGAAAAGTTGCATTTTGTATCTTTAATCCTGATCTTAAATTTACTGGAGACCTTTTGCCTAACCCCTAACATTAAACCTTCATTTTGTGATCATCAATTTATGATTTATGATTTTTTTTTTTTTTTTCAGCGTTTGGGGTGTGGACTGACCAATTAAGGGGGAGGAGGGCGGGACTTACAGATGGCTACACTTTGCTGCCTGAAGGCAAAAAGTTACATTTTGCAGTTTGAAAATTAAAATCATGAAAGCTGCTTTGTGTCTTAGATAGATTTGTATGTGAGATAAGATATACTTTCTTACTACTACTTTAATGAATATTGTATTGGGGGGAAATTTGTCTTGAACTATAAAAGTGCTGTTTCCCAGCCAAATAATACGAAAAAAAACATATGTGGTTTTATGTGTTTGACGACTTAATAGATCAATGACAAATATGATTATCGAGATTGTCACATTAAAAGCAGGGATTTATTTGCATGTGGTCCTCCTAATGGCTAAATTGAGAATATTGATGTATGAATATACTCTGTCCTTTTGTCTCTTTTTCACACACACACACACACACACACACAGCCGCAAAACCGCTGTGCAGACGCTATCGCTTTGTGCATTTTGGAAAGACTTTAATCCAAAGGCATCATTAGGAGGAAGCATCATAATCGCTATACAATGGCGAGAGAGAGGGAGAAGGAAACTGACAGCCGATGAGGTTAAACGAGGAGAAGACGCATGAAAGACAGGGGAAAGGAAATCAGGGAGAGCAGGATGACGGAGAGTTTACGCAACAAAGAACAAATGAGACGAGAGGATGAGAAAGAAGAGAGAGACAAGTGACAAGGAAGGTGAGAATTCAAATAAGGACACATCCATCTGCCGCCGTGGCTCTGTCCCAGCCGCGGAACACTTTCAGGGAAGCAGGAGGAGAAAGGAAAAGCAGTCCTGTCTTGCGTGGATGATGGAGAGGCGGCGCTGCTGCAATTTTAGCAATCACTTCCCACACAGCTGGGCCCTTTGTACCGTCTGAACAGCCTTCCTGCTCCAGACACACAAGTCTGAAAACCCTCTGTGTGTGTGTGTGTGTGTGTGTGTGTGCAC
Source organism: Centroberyx affinis (assembly GCF_046629955.1). NCBI lineage: Eukaryota > Metazoa > Chordata > Actinopteri > Beryciformes > Berycidae > Centroberyx > Centroberyx affinis. The sequence continues at coordinate 261,405 of NW_027281325.1, forward strand.
GTCAGGTCCAGTTTACAGTTTATTTATAACACACTTTTCACAAATTGGTTCATCACTTGCTGCTTTACAGAATAGAGATAAAAACAACAAAGCACAAACACATTTTGTGATACGAGATTGAGAGCCGGGGGTTTTCACAAAGCAGGATTAGAAAGTTACTGTGAAAAACATGATGCTATAACCCAATGATACTGGTTTGAATCATTAAAACAAAACTTTTTAGTAATATGATTCAGTCATGATTGCTAATAATTTCATAAGATATTTCACAACACTTCTTAAAGTTAGCTGGCTAACTCACTAATCCTTCTTTGTGAAATACCCCCTGGTCCTGTGTGTGTGTGTGTGTGTGTGTGTGAGAGAGTGTGTGTGTGTGCTTGTACTTCTATCCTTGTGAGAAGGAGTGTGAGTTTTAGACCTACAAAGTGAGGACATTTTTGCGAAGTGAGGACGTTTTTCTCAGTCCTCACTTCTACGAAGGGGCTATTTTAGGATTAGGATTTGGGTTTAAGGTAGGGCTGGGCGATATGGTTGAAATCAATATCATGATAATCATAAGGATTTTTCTCGATATCAATATATATCATGATATGGTTCATGTATGCAAATTCACGTTAAATAGTCAAATTAATGTTCATCTCATTGAACCGAATGGTAATGTTAGGTGTGATGTCAAACAAAACAGAAATATTCAAATAATATTCCTACCATACCTCATTTTATGAGTTTTTAAGTAAAATTTGCTTGCCATCATCAATTTAGACAGCAGAAATGTGTGTCACGATATTAAAATATCTTCATATCATCACAATATGATTCCACTGAAAGATGATAAACGATAATATTGAATTATCGCCCAGCCCTAGTTTAAGGTTAAGACTGGGATTAGGTTTAGGTTAGGGTGAAGGTTAAGGTTACCCAACAAACATTTTCACATGTTGAATGCATGTTGATAGCAAAAAAATTAAAGTTGAGACGACATCAGTAGTCGTCCACAGCTGCTGCCTGCATCGCTTTGTGAAATCAGGACCGAAATATCTTCCTCATATCAGTTCAAAGCTGTTTTATTATGATTTTTTACCGTGTCATAACAATATATCGTGAAACTTTTGTGCTTGTTTGAGTTGATGTTGAACTTCCTCCTCCTACACATCGCCATCTGTCAAATGCTATGTAAAGTTAGTTTAGAGTTAGGTTGTGAGTTTAGGGTTAAAGTTAGAATTAGGGTTAGAGTTAGGTTATTTGTTTCACCAATCACTATAACACAACAGTGATCCAGTCTATATCCAGTTCATGAAGCTTCTCCACTGTCTGTTCTAACAGCCGATGGTAGCTCTTTCCTCTGCTGCACAGGAAGTGATGCGTTTTACGTTTCCTGGTTTGTTTGGAATTGAACAGAAGAAGAAGAAGAAGAAGAACTGGGTAGTTATGGCTGAACAGACAGAGAAAAGAGAAACTCAAACCGCATCAACGGAACATCCAAGCTCCGCCCACACTGTTTGATTGACAGGTGATCTGTGGGAAGAGCAGTGCAGAAACACCACAGTGAGGCTGAGGGACAAAGATGGAGACTGAATAAAAACTCGAGGATTAGCACTTTAGAGCCTTGTAGTTGGTTTTTATGTCATTGTTAAAACCTTTTAGTACACAACCTATGCTGAGTCGTACACAAGTTTTCCAACAAAGACAGGTTTTTTGGCATCCAGGTTCTGTTATCCCCGTCTTGACACCTGCATCACCATCTGTCTTCACTGGAACATCTGGTAGCCTTTCTTTTTTTTTTCGCTGATCCACCACTGGCATCATCTTGCAGTGGTTTATAAAACGTACCTTAAACACTTCGATAATTCCAGCCTTTGACGTGTCAGCTGTTTTCTCTAAAGTCACTCCTGTGTGTCTTCATGCAGCAGCTACAGCACAGAGGAGGAAGCAGGCAGATCTTTCACGGAGGCACAATGCCAGAAGTGTTTGGAGAAGAAAGTGACACCACAGAAGTATTTTAAGGCTCCTTTGTAGATTCACTGGAAGTCCGTGACGAGGCAGATGTATTTATAGTCTGCTTTCAGCAAACCGGTTTGTCACAAAGTATTTTACAGACACCAAAAAATACAAATAAAAGGAAGAAAACAAAGAAGAAGCACATCGCACTGGAATTGAAGTGATGCTGCTGAATCACAACCCACATATTTCTATTGTGGAAATGGGAAATGCAGTATAAGGACAAAAATGAAACCACATCACTGTGGTTTCAATCAAAAGTTTGAGATTTAACTTGATGCATGAAGAGAAGACTTGAGACTTGACTTGACTTGGGTTCTGGTGACTTGAAAAGGTTTCTAAAGTCTTGACTTGAGATCTTGTGTTTGTGTAAATGACTCAGATTGAAAGTGATGAGATTTGTTCCAGCAGACGACTGAATTTAAATTCTGTTTTCTGAATTTGTATGGAATGATTGAATTTATTGAAGTTGAAACTGATTATAGAAATCAAACTCATGATGCTCTTACCAAGTTTTTATCCTATTAAAACCATATTGCATTGAAAAGTCCTAGATATTTAGTTTTCTTTAAGATATTAAATTGATACTGGACTCTTGATTTGTTCTGACTTGACTTGCTGTTCTACATTTAGACTTGAGACTTGACATTAATGTCTTGGACTTGACTTGTTAATCTACATTTAGACTTGGGACTTGACTTGAAACTTGACTTGAGCAAAGTAGACTCTGTCACACATCTGTCATTAGATTATTTTATGAAACTGGATGGAGAGTTTTGAAGCCAGAAATCTCAGCAGCTGGTGAAGTAATCATTGAGTCACTAGTCTTGATCAATAAGCCTAGCAACCCCCCACAGATCTATTATGTTCATTTTGTGCTAAAGGGCATTAAAAAACATACTGCCCCTTTCAATAAAACAGGCTTTTACACAGCTTGTGAAAATGCAGTGATTACTGAATACACTTTTCCCTTCATAGTAGATATACAGCAAGCCACATTTTACAAAACCAACAAAATCATCATCATTATTAAGCAGTGGTGGAAAAAGTACTCAAACCCTTTACTTAAGTAAAAGTAGCAGTATCATAATGGAAAAATACATAATTAAGAGTAAAAGTTCTGCATTCAAAAATTGACTTAAGTAAAAGTATAGACGTATTAGCAGTAAAATGTACTGAAGTATGAGAAGTAAAAGTCCTCATTCTTACAGGGTGTTAAATTATTGAAGCATTAACCTGTAAGAAGTGTCTTAATGTTGTCGGTCTAACTGCTCCGGCTCAATCATTTTGTCAGAGTTGGTGTCGCTTCTTTCCAGCGGTGGAATTAAACCTCTAGATCCTGTTCACATATCAAGCCCAAGGATTAAAGTCTCTTATTCATGAAGCGTGGCTCCGATGTGTTACCTGTTGCACCTTTAACACCGGCTTCACCCCAAAAAGCAGCACTATCAAACCCCACATTTCCCCTGAACTATATATTCTTTTCATTCATAATCCCCCCCCTACCTGAAGAGACCAGAAAATCTCTTCCACTGATGAATCCCCAGTGATGGTGTGTGGCTTTCGATAGACAAGATGACAGTCAGCAGGATACTGGATGGAGTTTTAAATGAATGGAAAGCTATCATCTGTTGAAGGGTGGTATGAACTTTGAATCACCTGCCTGACACCCAATGTTACACAAGGAACAACGATGGAGGTGGATCAGCAGGAGCAGAGAAACGATGAGTAAGTAAACTTCAATCACATGGGTGAATTTACTTTGTTTACTGTGTTTAACCTTTATTTATCCAGATTAATACTGTCACAAAAGTGGGTTTCCAAGATGCTTTTGAATTTAAATGTGCCACTGTGTAGCATTTTAGCATCAATAAATCATTACCACATTAATTTTGCCAGCCTCCATCAGCCTCTACTCTGCATCCTCCATTGTTTCTCCACCTGGTGGATCTGGAGGGAAATCTGCTGGATCGCTTTACGGCACAAAACAGGAAGAGGTTCTGTTCTTCCAGAGCAAACGGAGCTAAAGCTGAAAGAGTTTCTGGCAGCAGATGGTGGAAAGGGAGGTAAAGGAAGATGGAGAAATCACTTCCAACATGTCGATCCTCTTCAGGGAGGGGGAGGGGGGGCAGGAAGCAACAGGGCTGATGGGAAATGTAGTCTTAATGTGGAGAAACTCTAGCACTAACAATACTACTGGTGTGAGATAGAGGAGAACAATCATCTCCACCAGGCTCTCATTTGTTTACAGTCATCAGACCAAGGTATCACTATTACTTTGACACTGATATGTTGATGTTTAAAAATCCTACATATAGCATCTTTAATTCAAGATTCTCACTATTTTAAGTTCCCTTGGATGCTCGTTAGCCTGCTGACCATCCACGATTATGCATGCCATGGTCATGAATGAAAAAAGAAGAAATTGTCGTTTCTATTTTTTTAAAATTTAAAAATAAAGAAAAGTTCCTTGCTGTTCTAGTTTACCAGTTAGCTAACTTGCAAGGTGGCTGTGCTTCTTTGGCTCCGTCCACTGAGGTTCACTCAACAAATGAGATTAATTTTGCCTCCAGAACATAAATGTTTAAATAACTAAAACTCCAACCTGCCTAAACCTCACCCATCTGGAACCAAATTTGATTAAAGCAAAGCATAAAAGTTTTCGCAAACAGTACACATACTGTTCAGGCAGGTGCTTGAGCACACACACACACACACACACACACACACACACACACACACACACACACAGGCTGAATACACTGAAAAGATGCAGAAAAACAGCCAAAGCAACCATCTGGACCAAGTCGCCCGAAAACTTCAGTATCCCACAAATACCTGCTATCTCCACATCATGGCAGTCATGTTGACATGACATAAGAGATAAGATGAAACTTATCAGAGTCGTTGCAGCAGCAAATCTAAATAGGATACAGCAAAGAAAAAACTGAATATAAACAATTGGCATAATTGGGTATATGAAGTCGATAATTCAGCACGTTAAGTAGAGTATGAATTAGTTCCATGGATTTACTTACATTTGTTACTTAAATAAATCAAAACAAATCTGATTCCAATTCCTGTAACTTTATCTCACCATGACGGACTTGTCTGTCTCTTCTTCTGTGGTGTTCATACCAGTTAAGAACACATGAAGAAGCAGCTGAATATGAGCATCAGTCCAGACTTCATTTTCTTCTGCTATTGTATGAGGAGCTGCAGCCGTCTCCTTCTACCCATAATCCCTTGTGTTTCGGGGTGGTTTCCTGTAGTCGGTTGGATTAACGAACCGCACTGCAGTTAGAGGACAGAAGCTGAATCCAAATGTCCACCCTCCGGTCTTGTGGACTGAGCCCTCGCGGACTTCAGTCGTACGTACCGTGACGTGTTCAACGTCACGTCAAGCCTGCGAGGGCGTGAGACTGCAAGGCTGATTGACAGGCCTCAGGTCTGTTTCACTGGTTGCCGTGGAAACGTTCGAAGCAACAGTCTAGCAACTACAACTACAGTCATGCACACGGTGATCGCTGCAGCACTTGCGTATGTAATCATTCTAAGCTTGTTTTGTGAGTAAACAAAATGATACTCATACATTTCTATACAACATATAGGCTCCACACATTCAAATACAGAAATGTTTGTAAATAAGGAGCGGACTATGGCTAAATAAATTGGGTATTTCTTACATTGGAAGATGTTCTTTTGTGGTTTTAAAGACTACAATAATAAAATGCATTTTGATTACCTCTATAGCCTATACTTCTACATATTTCTGTGTCATGATGTGGTTGAATATTATTTCTGGCCTACATGATTCAAGTAACGTTTTAATAAAGTCATTGTTTTACACATTTATAATAAGTGCTTTTTGTTTTTTTGTTCGGCAATTGGAAAAACTACAACGTCACGTCCGTATTGCAATGAATCAGTGAAGTCTGGTGAAGTCTGCACCCTAAGCGGACTCTCTGGAATCTGCAGAAGAGTCCGCTTGAGGCCCCTTGTGGACTGGATGGATTGTGGATTTGGAGTCCTCCGCACTCGCGGACTTCCCGGGAACACGTCCGCAAAGTCCACGAGTCTGCAAGAGCGGTGAAGTCCGGACATTTGGATTGAGCTTGAGACTCTCTGTGCCGTTATTTGGTGCCACCAGAGTTCAGAGGTCATCGTTCTCACCTGGACAAACCGGCTGAACTGAAGGAGGAAACACCGCGGAGTTCAGAGAAACCGGTCTGAACACGCTGGCTGTTGAACGCAGCCTTAGTTTGGGCGACCCGAGTGGGAATGAAACTCCTAAGCCTGTCAGCGTCGGTGCTGTTCTCCATCTGATGAGCTACATGCAGACCAGAGACTGAACAGAGATTGGGAAAGTGACAATCCCATTAGAATCCAATTATTTTTGACATTTTTTACAAACACTGTCAGCGGGTTGACTGTGGAGTATTTTCCCACACTGGAGAGACATCGTCAGCTATCATTTCAGCTATCCCCAAAGCGTTATATATATATATATATCCATTTTGGGAGAAAAAAAAAATTGTGCTATCAATCATATAACAGTAGGTGTCACTTTTTTCAAATTGTGGATATCTCATTTTTTTTTAAATGAAACTTCATATGAAAGATAAAAAAGATTTTGTAATAATATAATATGAGCCACTTTATCCAAAGCACCTTCCAGCACCGTCTGCATATAATTTTAACACAGGCGGCTCCGGCGGGAATTATCATGTGTGACCTGGTTGGTTTATTTTTTGACAACCGGTTTCACCTCTTCTCTTTTTTTTTTGTATTTCTTTCTTTATTTCATATCATTTTTACTTTTAATCCTTGTACAGAAACGAGGATTATAACATCTAATCACAGCTGTATCCTGTGTGCTTCCTCCCGCTTTTTGTCCCAAATAGAAACATGGAGACATTCAGACGCATGGAGGATTTTCCCTCTCTACATCTTCTCTTTTCAATTCCTGTCATATAGTTCTCCCCTTTCCTCTTTTCCTCTTTTCCATACAGTTGTCTTCTCCCTTTAAGTAACAACAAATTGTACCAAAATACTGTGGATAATGAGTAAGAACAAAATGATATACACAGAACTATGTACATTATCTGAAACAGTAGGGTGCTATATTGAAATCAGCTAGTTAACCCATTTAGGGTGCGATCACACCTACAGTTTATTTTCTTTGTTCTGAATCATAGTTGAAAAGTTTACTGAAAAGTTTGCATTTTTGTTTTTGGTTCATTTAGGTTCACGCTGCCCAAATATAAGCGAAACAGGGCTTACAAACAGAAGTCACATGGATTTTCAAGCAGCTTGTTTATTGGACAGAGTTTTGGTGACTTCCTGTGTCATCCTGTGAGATTAATAAGGAGCCCAGGAGTGGCCACTGGGAGAGTCCACGAGTTACTGTAACGTGCGCATGTTTTAGTCCATTCGTGAGCACGAGATACAATTCGTTCCCTCGATGTCGGTGCAATTTAAGAAAAAATGCAACCTTTTAGGTATTGCAGATAGGCCGGTCATTGTTTACAGTCCGATTAGCAACTTGAGACGTGAGAATGGAGTCGGAGTCGAGAGACGACGTCTCATATGCAGATATCTGTTTATAGAGATTAGCCGAAATGTCGTCCGGACCTAAAACACCTACAAAAAGTATCGATGTTTGTGTTTTGTGTGGAGAAACGTTCGACTCTCGCGTCTCAAGTTGCTAATCGGACTGTAAACAATGAGCAGCACACGGAAGAGGAAGTCTTGGCCCGGATGTCCGCTGGCTACACCGGAAACCCCCAAATATTGGCCGTCACCCCCAGAGTCTAATCGGTGTCAAACCGATAGACGATGGGGGTTGTTGTGACTTGTAGCGAACCGTACCACAGTCCGCTTGGAAGCAGAGACTTGTATTTTCAGGCGGTCACAGTGCGGTTAATTGATGCCGGCCAGGTTGGAATGGCATCGCTCTCACCTGTCCGACCGAGCCGGACCGAAGGAGGGAACGACTGAACCGGTCCGAACATGCTTGGTGTGAACGCAGCCTTAGTCTCATGGCCTCGGTCTCTGTGGCTGTGTGTGAACTCCACCCAGTTTCCCCAAACTTTTCAAACTTATCTTGCTTGGAGTTAATCTTTCCATTACAAATATTTCATGTACTACATCCACCCAGTCATCCACTGTAGCCGCTCCTGGTCTTAGCCATTTCCCGGTGATAGGTTTCAGCTCTTTTCAAACGGGGAGATCTCATTTTCAGAAAGGAATCTTTACGGCGGTATGTATTATTTACAGTGTGAGATGTGGAAGTGGAGGTGAGCGGTGAATGTAGGACAGCAGAGTTTCAGTAAAGCGGGTCCAGATGGCTGCTTCTCTTCACAATGCAGCTCTCTGCAGCGGATGACTGTGTGTGTGTGTGTGTGTGTGTGTGTGTGTGTGTGTGTGCACATATCTGAATGTGTGTATGTACCATTATTCCACCTTTCAAATCCTTGAGTGCAGACAACCCAGCCACATTAAATTGGTTTATTGATGAAGTGTGTGTGTGTGTGTGTGGTTCTGTGTGCACATATCTCTGTGTGTGTGTGTGTGTGTGTATACAATTATTAACATCTTTTAAGAAGTTCTTGAGTGCAGACTTACAACCAAGCCACGTTAAATTGGTTTATTGATGAAAGATCTGTGTGTTTGTGTGTGTGTGAGCATGCGTGTGCATGTGGCAGTGTGTGTGTGTGTGTGTGTGTGTGAGAGAGAGAGAGAGAGAGAGAGAGAGAGAGAGAGAGAGCATGTGTGTGTACGAGTGTGTGTGTGTGTGTGTGGTTCTGTGTGCATGTCTGCATGTGTGTTCACTATTATTCCATCTTTCAAGTCCTTGAGTGCAAACTTTCAACCCAGTGACATTTAATTGGTTTATTGATGAAAGATCTGTGTGTGTGTGTGTGTGTGTGTGTGTGCATGTGATCTTACGTCTGCGTGTGCTGTGATTCCATCTTTCAAATCCTTAAGTGCAGATTTATAATCCAGCCACATTAAATTAGTTTATGAATTATCTATCTATCTATCTATCTATCTATCTATCTATCTATCTATCTATCTGTCTCTCTGTCTGTCTGAACCTGATTTGAACTGCAGGTAGTCAAATTCAATTGAACTGAATTGACTTTAGCACTTAAGGGCAGGAGACAAAGAGAGAGCCTCCGTCACTTTCCATTTTCCCCCTGGCTTCATCCATCTCTCTCTCTCTCTCACTCTCTCTCTTTCTCTCTCTCTCTCTCTCAGCTCTTCCTCAGAAAGCTTCCCCATCACCCTATCCAATATTCAACAGGGGCGGTCTGATGTTAGGAGGCAGGTGTGTGTGTGTGTGTGTGTGTGTGTGTGTGGTTGTTTTGTTTTTATTATCTTTGGGGTTCCGCATGTCACTTGAAATCAAAAGTGGCCACTTGAGGTCAGCCGAATGTCGGTACAAGTCAGTTGATTGTTCTCACATGTATGCATGACAACGCCAGGGAGTGTGTGTGTGTGTGTGTGTGTGTGTGTGTGTGTGTGTGTGAACAGGGTCAGTCTACAGCCTGTTGGACCACAGACTGAACACTGACCTCATGGTTCTGGGTGGAACGATGAAAAGGTCGGCCTCCTCCTGGAACAGACTGTATGGAGACTCTATAGATGGAAAGAACATCGTCTTCTCTGCTGAGCTTTTTTTTTTTTTTTGCATTTGTGAGATATACACAAAACAAACAGATCAATAAACATATAGAAACTAGAAATAACCGCCTCGCGGTTGTATGCCTGTGCCAATAATCTTTGTTTCATCATTGCAAGGACAGTCTTTATTTATTGAACATATATAATTAATGTGATTATTAGGTCAACTTAAAGGATTTTGGTGTCTGCAAAAGTAAGTGACAGCACTTCCACCGTTTTTGTAGAATGACCCAAGATCGTTTTCTCAGCTGCAGTGGTAAGCAAAACATTATGATGTCACAGTGAAGTTGACCTTTGAACTTTTGGATATAAAATGTCATCACTTCATCATTTTATCCTATTAGACATTTGTGTGAAATTTTGTCATAATTAGCGTATGAATTCTTGAGTTATGGCCAAAAACGTCTTTTGTGAGGTCACAGTGACCTTCACCGTTGACCTTTGACCACCAAAATCTAATCAGTTCATCCTCGAGTCCAAGTGGACGTTTGTGCCAAATTTGAAGAAATTCCCTCAAGGCGTTCCTGAGATATCGTGTTCACGAGAATGGGACGGACGGACAACCCGAAAATATACTCAAGACATATTACTCAAACATAAAGCACAATGATGTTCATTCATAACACTGACAGGACTAATATACAAAGGCATCACTTAAAGCTTTGTGTAAGTTTCTTATCTTGGGTTGTGTCCCCAACCCCAACCCCAAATCAGTGATTCTGTGATCTGTTGCTCTGGTAGAGAAGCAGACTGGAGAATTGTGTTTTTTTTCTCTCTCCATTCACTGCCATTGTCTGGAGGAACAGTCTGAAAATCACTTCTAGCTCATAAAGGAACGCCGACAAAGCAGATTCTGACAATATAGAAAAAACTAGTCATGCTGCTGAATTGTTTTTCAGTGAAACGCTTTATTTATTTTCATTCCTGGAATGATCTTCAACACACACTAAAAACCAATACTCTACTAACCTATGGACAATTTAAAACCATGATCACAAACCTCCCTGCCTCAATGTGTAACTGTTTTAATTGATTTTCTTTATTGTCATCTATGTCTTGTCCTATTTATTTAATACTTTGAACTTGTTTGTAACTCGACATCATTGTAAATGAGGGCAACCTCAATGGTTATTCGAGTTTAAACAAAGGTTTGAAATGAAATGAAATTAATCCTTTCAGTTTGAACCAGTGGAACACCGAAATTCTTCCGACCGGATTTCCGTGTTTCACTTGTTGGTTTAATAACATAAAGAAAGTGATTCACAAAAAATCTGCAGAATTACTAGTTTCTAGAAATGTCCAAATCTTGTAATGCTGGTTTGAGCCATTTCTAGCGTTCAAGTTTATTCTCCGTTCAGAGGAATGCAATTTCAATTCAATTTAAATCAGCTTTATTAGCATGAATGGAAGAGAACCAATATCACCAAAGTGTTTCAGTATATCACAAGGCAATTAGTCCGTTAGACAGAAAATAGCAAAGTAATTAATCCACCGAGATAGAAAAGCAAAAACAAAGCACGGTGAAGACGAGACTTGAAGTGGTACAAATTGGAGAAATCAAGCTGCAGAACTTGGGTAATGACTTTCATTATGGTGCTATTGTGTATAGAGATAATAATAGTGTTTAAATTAGAAATAAATTAAATAAATCAACAGTTATTTCTGAGTTTGTAGCATGCTGAGGCAAACTTTCCAGCAACTCATACACTATTTTCCTCTTCACCAAGCACTGGAGGAAGTTTAATCACACAGGAGAGAAGAGAAAAACCTCAAACATACTGTATTTTTTCAAATTCAGGGTCGTGTTTGTAGTATTTTTAAAGGGAAAATGTAATTCAAATAGAAAGTGTAATTGTCAGTCAGCTCAGTGTTGACACCATCTCAGCCAGGATCTTTGATGTCTCCCGTTCTCAGTTTCAAGGGTGTGATCACTGAGTTTAGAAACATATGATTTTAGATATGACTATGACAGTGTGTTTCGTCACATCTGTAGTCGGGGCTTGCTTGCTTTCCTTGCTATTGGTCGCTTTGTAATGTTTTTGCGATCCAAAAATGAAGCTTATTCGTCGGCTAAACGTCCGCAAAATGCCCAAAATATAAAGATGTAAATGTAAGCCTACCCAGTAAACATTTTGACGTTGAATAGATGAGTGGTTGCTGCTACCTGCATCGTATTTTGAACACTAAACACCTAAATATGTTTCTGATATCAGTTAAAGAAAAAATAAGAGGTAACACTTTACAATAAGGGTCACTAACTAACCCTTAATTAACAGTTAACTAATGTGTCTGGTAATAATTTACTAACGGTGTTCATGTTAACTAAGGTATTAATTTATACATTATTTAATAGTCATCTTTATAAACTATTAAATAATGTATAAATTAATACCTTTGTTAACATGAACACCATTAGTAAATTACACATTAGTTAACTGTTAATTAAGGGTTAGTTAATGTTTATTAAGCATTAACTAACCCTTAACTTAGTGACCCTTATTGTAAAGTGTTACCAAAAACAAGAGAAAACAGGGGCAGGGCTTCCTTGCATGCAAAAATAGAAACATAGAAATTTAATAGAAAGGTAATTGTGTCCACGTCAAAAAATGAACACAGGTGGAAGTGAACATCAAAATACCACAAGATATCTCAATAGCTCAAAACAGTTTCCACAGCAAAGGATTAGGTTCAGGTTAGGTTAAGTTACATTTTCACTCTGACATGCTGAACAGAATGAGTAGAGATGACATCATCACTTTGTGAAATCGGGACCTAAATATCTTCCTTCAAAACAGTTTCCAGAGCTGTTTTAATATGAATTTTGACCGTGCCATAACATCCTATTTTGATAATTTAGTGCTTTTTTTTAATATATTTTTTATTGGCACAAGAATATAGTACAAAAGTACAATTATAAAAGAACAGGTATTTTCTATTTTCTATTTTCCACAACACTATCATCCCAGACCTACTTTCCCTCAAATCAGGGCTCCTATGAGCTCACTAGATAATCCCCCCCCCCCCCCCACAGTCCTCTTGACACAGTTGTAGGAATAAAAATCATAATAATACAGACACATAAGCAAACACTAGAAAAGAAGAGTTAGTAGTTGCTGACATTCAGGCTGTCACTCTGGACTATTGAAGATCCGAAGCTCAGGAGACACAGAGCCTTCGTATTACACATAGACGATAATTTAGTGCTCGTTTGGTTTTGGTTAACGTTAGAGAAGCTTGTGAGGCTTGTGATTGGACGAATCACCACACCAGCTGGGAGAATGCGGGTGGGGCCAGTGAACACGTTCCGCTGTTCCCTCCTGAAACTCCACAGTTTATCTATTCGTTTGTTCGTTTGATTGACCATTTATTTATTTGTTTGGTTGTTCGTTCATTCGTCCGTCACATGCCATTGACGCCATTGATTGGATTTTGACGAATCTTGGAGGAATTCTGCATCTCATCATCGCTGCATTCCAGGTTTTCAAAAATCACACTGCATTGTTTTGTGAATTCGGGACCAAAATACCTTCCTGACGTCAGTTCAAAACAGTTTCCACAATTACAGACCAAAGCGAGGCGACACATCTGCCACTGATTGGCCCGGGCGCCCGGCCCTGTTGATGATTATTTTGTCAAGTGGTGTTTGAAGCCTTCTCGCAGCTTCATGTCCTGAAAACAAAGGACACGGTCATTGATTTTAGACTTCAGCCACATGCTGTCCAGCCTGCCACTGTCAGAGGGCAGGTGGTAGAATCTGCGGGAAGCTACAAGTGCTATCACTGATAACAAATTGTGTTCTGATAAAAATGCAGAGGCACAGTGCAGCAAGGGTCGAAACCAGCAGTGGAAAGAGTATTACAGCAGCTTTTTACCTTGCTGATATTTCACTTAAGTAGAAGCAAAAAAAGGGAAATTCAGACTCTCAAAAATATATCTGTATTGACTGATTTATTCGATTTAGATTTATTCAAAGAATAAATCAGTAATTATTTAGAATAAGAAGAAGAACCTTTATTTGGCCATCAGCACATCCACACACAATACATGCACACATGCAGTGGGGCGGCGACACCTTACACACACACACACACATACACATGCAGGAATGGCGGCCGACTAAATTTGTGGCCAGCCATTATTTGCGGCGCCCGGGGACCAATTCCAGATGTCCATATCTTTGGTCAGGAGACAGGACAGGAGCGTTTCTGCATGTTTTTTTTTAATGGGGGTTCTTTCTGATGTTATATGGAGGAAACCCCATGTGAGCACGGGGGAGAACATGCAAACTCCACACAGAAAGGCCCCTAACGAGATAAGGGGGCCTTTCTGTGTGGAGTTTGCATGTTCTCCCCTTTGAAGAATAAAATTACTTTGAAGAATAAATCAAACTTGGCAAACTGAGAAGCAGTTTCTTCTCAGTTTGCCAAGCTGCGTGTTTTTTGTTTGAAACATGTAAAATAAATCAATCAAGGTGTTTTTGAGTGTGGATTTAGCTTTTTTTGGTTCTTGAACTCTATTTGAAATCGACAGACCAGAGAAAAAGTTACTTAATTACAGTAGCTAGAGCAAATGTAATTGGTTACTTCCACCCTTGTCAACAACGCTGTTTTGTTTAAGGAACTTTAGGTCTTTCGATGATGATGAGACCCACATGGAAATGCTGTGGAGAGATCAAGTCAGTTTAATGTTTTTCTGTGATTTGTTGGTGTCAAGTGCAAGAACACCCAGACTGGCGTGATAAAACGAGGTGGGAAAATGATTGGAGTCAGACAGATGTGTTTGTCTGATCTATCTGACAGACAAGTCATGCAGAAAGCTCAGGCCAGTCCTCTCAGTCTGCACTCACTCTTTATATGCAGAGTTCCTCTTCTCTCCTCTGGTATCTGCTATAGCAACCGATACAAACACTCATTTATCCCCAATGCTATCAAACGAATTAATGAGCGTTCTTGATTAACTCTGTTATTCATTCACCTTTGACTTCTGCAGTGTTTGAGTGATGTTTTTTTATTTTGCTGCAAACCAAATTGCCTTCGGGCATTATAATAAAGATTGAATTGAACTGAACTAACCTTAGATCATTATGTGCTCAGTTGAGATCAGGTACATTAACTCTTGCTATTGAAACTGGACGATACAATAACACCACAGAGGAAGAGTGACTGTGTTCACTCTGCAACTTGAAATGAAATTCACTTTATATAATGACGTGAGAACTAAGTTGTGCAATTAATTCATTGTGATTTATTTCTGTTGGAGGATGATCAAAGACTTGAAAATCTGTTTAGAAACCGTCACTTTAACACTGCTCAGTATATCTCTAAGGCGTGAGAAAGAAGGAAGGAATCCTTATTTATTTTGAATTAATTTAATTTGTGCAACAGAGTAACATATAAAATGTCAATAGACAGAATTAAACAAGATTGTCCAGTATGCACAAACTAAAAAAATGATCACCTATATCAAATAGAGTCACTGAGAAGAAAATTAACTTACAAATAATTAAATTACAAATAAAAATTGACCTATAAATGAAAATGAAAACATTAGTAAAAATGGGAAAAAGAGTACATAAGTAATAATGTCTTAAAGCAATTCTGAATGAGATATTGTATACTATGATACTGAAACTCATTGTTTGTAATGTAATTTGAAATTGAATTGTGGATGGAAAACATGCATTCTGTTTTGTTCTGTTTGATCTCTTTGTTTCAGTGTCTTGTAAACCCATGTGTGCCCAGTATGGTGTATGACACTATAATAAAATTAAATCAATCAATCAATCAATCAATCAATCAATCAATCTTAGCTCTAAACTTAAAGTTACTTTACTTGCCTAGCCTGTTAGCTAACCTTTTCAGATGATGAGCAAATGAAAATATTGTGTCCAATTCCTGCTGTTGTCACATAATCCTGTCTTGGAGGAGGAACATAATCTTCACATTATTTGTGTCAATCTACTTTTCAGAGTTTGCGCTTATTTCATGTCATTTTGTTAAGACTGAGTTGTGATTGGCCCAGAGAGTTTTCTTGTGTTTTTGGAGGCTGATAGACTGGCGGCACTGGAGCGAGACGGGAAAGATGAGAGGAAGTGGAGGGATGCTGGGAGATAAAGGTCAACAGCCGGCCTGGAAACCATAATGTCACCGTTAAGGCTGGAAATACACACTCATGTTACTGTGAGCTGCTTCGGATAAAAGCATAGCTGTAGTCAAGACCACCTTAGTTGAGTCCAAGACAATTCCAATACTAGGTCCAGTCGAGTCAAGATCGGGTCCAATGTGAGTCAAGACTAAGTCAAGACCGAGACCAGAGCAAACTGAGTTCTGCCAAATACCAAAATAGACAATAAAGAGTACAGGTCTTTCCAAATGTAAAAAATAATGCTTAAGGAGTCTCTTTAGGATGAACAGAGATGTAGATCTACCAGCGGCAGCTCTGCACTGAACCCTTCAACATCCAACTAATTCATGAAAAGGATTTTGACTAATCAATGCATAGAAGTTATGAAGACCTTTACATACTGTACACTGGTGTAATGCTTTAAACTGTTTGTACTGCTGATGAGAAAATGTAAATGAAAGTGAACAGGTGGAAAAAAACATAGCTTTGAAAATGTTAATATGCAAGAAAAAGTCAACAAAGATGACACAAAGATGAAAAGTGAGACCCAAACCCAAGCCCTGGATGAAAGAAAAACAAATTCCACGTTCATTTTAATATGCAAACATTTTGAGGAGTTTTGGTCCAGATTTCAACAAAGTGCTTTTGGTACTTTTGATGCGTTTTGATTAAGACCTTCAATATCCCTAACATGATCTATGGAGCTCATCTGCGTCCAAAATGCCACTTGCCTCCTTCTGGCTCCGAGCCTTCGACACGGTCTGTACCCTCGCCCGCTGATGACCAGGACGCCCCAGGGCGGCCATATTGTTGTTGCACTCTACTTGACCTCCGTCCCCATCAGCTTTCATCCATACAAGATGGTCCATCATGCTCAGGGGAGCAGGAAAAATGCATGACTGTGAGGCGAAATCTGGACGGAGCTCATTTTTAAAATGAGAGATCACTTTGGCCACGATGATCGTGCTATGAAACTTTCATATCACACAGGGGCAAGCCTCGTCTCTTGGGGCTGTGATAACCAAAACCTCCACCGATGTTCTCACTACTTCATGAGTATGAATCTAAGAATTAGAATTATTTATCTGGCACTTGTACTGTATTGTACATGAGGGGTAATTGTAACATCTAATCACATAATACATTACCAGTCAAAAGTTCAATTTTTACTATTTTGTGAAATAACACACTGTAAAATAACACAAATGGAATTATGCAGCGACCAAAAAAGTGTTAAACAAATCAAAACTATCTTATATTTTAAATTCTTTAAAGTAGCCGCCCTTTGCCTTGATGGAAAGACAATAGCTTTGGCAATGAATAAATAAGGAATATATTTATATTTGTTTCAAGAAACAAATTTCAAGAGTTTAAGCAGAAGCCTTTAGATCAAAATGGCATTAAGAGAATGAAAAACATAGCACATTCAATCAGTTCAGTCAATTCAGTGGCTGCTTTTATCTGGTGTGCCTTACAGTACCATGACTGCATTTTTGCATGAGTGGCTCAAACCCAGAATTCTTGCTCTACCCATTGAACTATACAGAATGGCATTGCTTTGACCCATGCATTCCTCAATACTGGTTGCTTTTAATGTTAGCAATGTAGGAATTGAAGTCACATTAAATTCATTCACCCAGCTAAATGTCATCCAACAATGTCAGTGAATGTCAGCTAAATGTCTAAAAATATAACGTTAATGACCTATGAATGTTGTTTCTTTCTCTCTCTCTCTCTCTTTCTTTTACGCCTTTCCAAAATCTTCCCACTATACTATATGTCATCTAATGGAGCATAAAACGTCTTTAAATTATGTATAACTCAAAATATCTATGTTCTGTATAGGTAAAGCTATCTCCAGCTTTATGTATTCTGGGAAAGTCGACTAAGCTCCATGTTGCTGTTTTTTGATGGTTTTTTTTATTTGGTATCATGTCATTTTGATGAGTGTTGGAGCAAGACAAATTTCCCTGAGAATGTATTATCTTATCTTATCTTATCTTATCTTTTCAGCAACACCCTGCATGACATTGGTACAGATACACACATTCACAATTGGGAGCTTCCCAGTACAAACACAGTTTTCTGTTGAATGCTCGAGAAATTAAGGGTTCTGCACATGTTCGGCAAAACTCTTCCTTGGAAAAAATAAATGTTAATGTAATTCAGCGTACTCAATCACTGCAATTTCATGTGATCTCTGGCCTTAACCTTTTTCTGTCCCTGACCTGGGACAACGTAGGCTGCTGTGCATTAGAAGGTGTCAAACGCAGGGTCAAGTGCATTAGTGGGTGAGAAAGGATATTTTTCCACTCAGAGTGCATCACATGGCGAGGTGTCAGGCCATAAGGGAATAAATCTATATTTCTTCTTATCTTTTCCTATGGCACAGGACGCCCTGTTGTTCAGTGGAGTAAGTGGGACACTACAGATAGATAGATAGATAGATAGATAGATAGATATTCTCTTGAACATTATACAAAAGATTTAAAAAACAAATTCTACATGACCTGATAAAAAGTCGTGAAATGAGCACAAACTCGAATTTTGTGAAAATTGCGTTCCTTTTTTACGAATTAGATTCTGTGAAAATAAAACAAATTGAACATGGCATTTTCAGCTAAAGGTTGGCTAACGGTTAAGTTTAGGCGACTAAAACAACTTGGTTAAGGCTATAAGGTTAGGGAAATGCTTTGGTTATGATTAAATAAGAAAAAATCTAAAAAAAATAACTGAGCTACTTCAATGTCAGACTAGTTCCTGTTTATATTTGTGTCTCCTTCACATAACACTTTACGTGCCAAAAACACGTAATTTGGTGTTAACAAGTCGCGTTCATTTCACTTATTTATGCGAGATCAGGTTGAAATTCTAATCTCTCTCAACCAATTATTTATCAGATCCTTTATTCCTTGTAACTTTCAACAGCTGAATAGACATCAAAATCGTCTTGGGAATGGAGTCAAAGAGCATCGGTAGTTCAATAAGCATGCAGTATAAAATGGAACTTATACAACGACTACATCTGTAGAGATATGCAGTACATATATAGAAAGACAGACATAGATATATAGATATGCTTTTCATGAGAAAGATGACATGATTCTTTCAACCCTAAAGCCACTGAATGCTTGTTCAAAATGCACTGGATAATTTATCAAGAAAAAAAGCACGTACATCAAAGAGAACACAACCCAGTTTTCTTCTGCTGAGTTTTGGACTAAAACTGCAGCAGCCTAATCTCCTGAAATTTCGTGAAATGAGCTTGATGTCTTTAAATACGTTGTTCATGCACGCAAAGTGAGAGAAATACGCTTTCTTAACATGAAAGGATGAAGTAGGCCCGACTAGAAACAGTAAGTAGTCTGACACTGAAATAGCGCAGTGGATTGGCCTTCAACTCTGACGACCCGGGTTCAGTTTCCAACTCATACCAACAAGATATCTACTATGTGTGAAGTTTTTCTTATTTAACCAAAGCCTGTCCCTAACCTTAACCAAAATTGTTTTAGTTGCCTAAACCTAACCGTAACCTTAACCCCAATCTTAACCAAAGTTGACTTACTTGACTAAACTTACCCGCTACCTAACATTTTCATGTGACAAACAGGTGAAAATGGTGTGTCCAACTCATGCTAGTGTCAAATAATCCAATTTGTGGTGGTGTAATGCAATCTTCACATAATTCATATCCACAATATGTAGTCTGTGTTTCAGACTGTGTGCTCATTTCACGAAAGTCTGGAATTCATGTTTTAAACCTGAAACTAGACCTTCAGTCTTTGTGTTAAAAGACAGTTTTTCTGTTCTTCTACAGCATCTAGCAACAAAAGTCTTAAACACATAGGCTCTTTCTCAATATGCGTTTTTGTGTTGTCCATGATGTGTTTTAGGTAATATCTAAACACCAAAACACAATTCCAAAACAAAACAGGACGGATAAAGATTTTTGACGTTTACTTGTGAGCCAAAGGATGCATTGGATGGAGACTTGACCAATGAGAGCAAATGGGAAGCCCCTAGGTGCATTGTGTGAAGCATGCAGTCCATGTCAAACTCTGAGGAAGCGTCTCTCCAAGGCAACTTGGGGCGAACTTTCTCCACAAGGACACAAACATTGACTTAATTGGCATTCTTGGATTTGATATTTAGCCAGTGATTGATCTGGAAGAAAATGGATGCATCATTTCAAGTTCAAGTTCTTTTCATTGCCATTCATCCAGGGTTGGTGGAATTTGTTTCAGTACAGGAGAAAGTTCACAGGTTCATATACCAAAAGGTTAGAATACAGACTTTTTGGGGACACAAGGTTTTCAACAGTAACCGAATGCTTTCAAAGCCACAATCTAGAATTTATGTGATCATTTAAATTTTATACATATTGACATATTTATAAATTCACTTTTATAATAACTTGTAAGCTTTTTTGGAGCTTTCCTAGCCATTCCTGACTCAAAACACATTAATTTACTCAGGTAGGCACAAACATCACAATATGTAAACAAACTTTATCAGCCTCAAAATACATGTTAAACAGAGTGGAAATGTCTTCCATCCAATAAATCACAATGTAAACACAGCCAGTAATGGAATGGCAGGGTAGGCAACAGAGGTCATACAGCAAATTAAACTCATCTCTTTAAAAAATACTTCAGGTTCATCTCTCTCTCTGAATTATCCCCCTCTCAAATCTTCCTCATCTACCTGCTCCAATCACTGAAGTAAAATTGCCTGGCATTTCTGCATATCTCATCTGATCATGCTGTATGATCATCAGTGTTGGGCAAGTTACTGAAAATAAGTAATTAGTTACAGTTACTAGTTACTTCTCTCAAAAAGTAATTTAATTACTTTACCAATTACTGCATAATAAAAGTAATTAGTTACTAGGGAAAGTAACTTTTGCGTTACTTTTAAATGTCTGCTTCAATTCTCTTATTACACATAGCTATATCTTTTTCAAGGAAAGTAGCTATTGGCTGCTGAGAAAGTCGCTAGAAGTCGCCAGATGATGTCATACGATAATTTGCATATCAATATATAATGCTGCACTTGTTATGCACGCTGCGGAGTATCACGTTATATATACCTTATATAAGTGCTGACTCCGCCCACCTGGGCTAGTTTAGGCATACGCCGGTAACAATTACAAGTGGACCCTATCCTACAGCCCCTGCTGTGGGAAGCGCTGTGATCATCAGACTCTCTGGATCAGACAAGCAAGTAGAGAAAACCGGCATCAGCCAAACCAATTTATTGCCAAATGCTTTGGGATTCAACACATTAACATTGCTTCCCATGGTCAGAAAAAGTCTCCAGATTTGTCGCTAGTCGTTTTTGTGAAATAAAGTCTCCAGGGAGGTTGGTCGTCTTTTGATTCACTTACGCCACCGTAAAGTCGGATGATCACAAACCGGATAATCCAGTAACGAGTAACGAGCCCATTTAAATTTCAGTAACTGTAATTGCGTTATTAATTTGAAAAAGTAATTTGTTACATTACTAGTTACTCCCAAAAGTAGTGTAATTACAAAGTAACGC
The DNA here is from genome assembly GCF_046629955.1 of Centroberyx affinis. Taxonomy (NCBI): domain Eukaryota; kingdom Metazoa; phylum Chordata; class Actinopteri; order Beryciformes; family Berycidae; genus Centroberyx; species Centroberyx affinis. The sequence continues at coordinate 282,756 of NW_027281325.1, forward strand.
GTTATTCCCAACACTGATGATCACTGACCTCCTTACTAGTATTGTTTGTGTGTAATGCTAGTGATGTAGAGGGCTTTCAGGTGATGCACCCTCTGGCGGCCATATTGGAGATCCTGCTGCTGCACAACAGTAGTTGTGAACAGCTGATTGCATTTCTAAACTTACAGCTTGTCAGTCTCAACAGTATAGAATAGACATGATTCATTTCTGTGCTGCTGACTACACTGATCATTTTGCCACTTACACATTTGGTCGATTTTGTATTTAAATAATGTCCGCTTGTTAGCTAGCTAACCATAATATCTGGGCTGCTAACCTTCGGTCTTGATGTTAGCTAACGTATCTAGTAGCAGCTAGCATTAGCATGTTAACATTAACATCATTGGCTGATTATCAAAACCAAGAACACACTCGATACTTGTGTCCTTGTGGAGAAGGTTTTTCCCAAGTTGTCTTTGAAGCTTCCTTGCAATTTGAGATGGACTGTGTGCTTCACATCGTGCGCATTATTAACTGAGACACACAGCTGTTAATTTTCCCAGCTGTTTACTGGCTCTGTACTGTAGACTACAGCACTGCTCGCTATTGTCACAATGAATCTTGGGGCTTTCAATTCATTTTCATCGGGCAAGTCGCCATCCGATGCATCCTCAATATTTTGAGGTTGCACTTCCGGGGTTTCTCTCCATCCTCCATCCTGTCGTTCTTTTGTTTTACAATCATGCTTTGGTGGTTAGATATTATGTAAAATGCATCACGGAGGACACAAGAACGCACAAGAACACATATTGATAATCAGCTATTGTCTTTGCTGGCTAGTAAGCTAGCTAACAGTTTGTTCAGGTTAACTGAGTTGACTCTTCTCAAGCTACAACTCAGAGTGTTTTGGAGTAGAGACTAGGGCTAAGACAAGACAGTTATTGTGTCACATTTGGAAACAAATCCACCTCATCAGACTATACACTTTTACTGAGAAAGTTAGCCTACTGAATGGATACCGCCACACCACAACAAGCTTTTTCAGCTAGCTCACTTTACTTAACCTAACCTAATTACCTTGTTCTACCTTGGCATTCATTGTAAATTGCTCTGTAGAAAACCATCAGCTAGATGCCTAAATGTGAAACGTAAATGTTATGGACTGGGCCTTTAAATCAGAGAAACAGAGTGCAGCTGAAAAGCTGAGGCACTTGGAAGTAGGCCAAGTGGTTTGACAGAGGCGATGATGATTTGGAAGGGCCTGTACTGCAACTTTGACTGAGTTGACAGACAGGATCAAAAGAGCATTATTGAGCGGGTAGTTTCAGTCAAGCAATCTGATCAAAGTTGCGTTCCTGCTGTGCTGATAATTCCCATAATGCTCGGCTAGCAACGCTGTATTGGTTGCTTTACCAACTCTTGGTAACTAGACAGCAAGCAAACTTTATTGATTTCTCCTGTTTTTTTATTCTTATACTGTACATGTACACTACTCTGAAGAGAAACTTTTCAAACAGTACACATGTTGGTTGTATAAAAACCTGCAGTATGCCTTGGAAGCTGCATCACTGTTGTACCCATAATTCAAACATCCTCAAACACAGTGAAAAACATTCTTAAGGGTTATATTGCAATACTACCACAATGTAAGACTGACCAGCACTATCATTAACAGAAGGGTCTTAACATCAAACTATCTAACTGATCTTAGAACTGCATAGGTGGAGATTTCTGTCAGTGTTATTATATTTATGAACCTTAACGTTGACATGAATGCTTACAGTTGTATTCCAGCTTCCAACTAGATGTGCACCCATTTGATGAACCAGAATATTTATATGGGGCTTGTAGTTATTATATATGGCCTTATATCTTGGAGTATGCAATGTGTTTGTTTTCACCTTTGCATTATCTGAATTTGTGTGCTGTGCTGCTCAGTTAAGCACTGTAACTAGCTCTTTCCTGGGAAAAATTCTCTTGCTTTTACCTTTCTGGTCTGTTTCTGGACAGACAAAGAAAAGAGCACAACCTACAGAAACTCAAACTTCATCAACAGAAAATCCAAACTCCACCCACACTGTTTGATTGACAGGTGATCTCTGGGAAGTACGATGCAGAAACACTCCAACAATGAGCGCTTAGCAACAAAACTAGACACAAAATTTAAATAAACGAGGAGCATGAGGATTACCATCCAGAGACTGGTCTATAAATAAACTAGATTTCAATTGACTTGATATATTTTGAAGTCATTTGATGTCTTGTCACAGTAGGTTTCATATGATTTGATGTCTTTAAAGCACTGTAGCTCTGACTCATAAAGTGCCATACAAATAAAGTCTATCAAAGTTAATTAAGTTCTTTTGTTTATCATATAATTTGATGGAGGAGGTCTACAGTATTTTGTGCTCAGTATGCTGCATTATAATGAGAAAAGCTGTAATCAGTGACAGTCAGTTTAGGACATTTAAAATGTGGCTTGTTGAAAATTTATTCATGTATATCTTTCACTTAATTTAAGCTTCATTTATCCTGGATAACGTATTTTCCAACGGAGACTTAGCTAAGACAGCAGCAGCATATTTAATAACAGAGAGAGCAATGACAAACACATTTCATAATAAGTTATAGACAAACACATTTCATAATTAGTTATAGACAATGTGCAGGAAGGAAAAAGTGAAAGAAAGAGGAGATAGAGGAACGGGTGCTGATTTTGTGTGTTTAATTTATTCATGACTTGCACATAGTAATGTTTTCTGTACATCTAGTAATGCACATACTCAAATCTGCATGTCTGTACATTTTATCTACATCTGTAAAGTGAAGTGAATATATCTGGAAGGCCTACAGTTTTCTCAACATACGGCTACATGCCTTGTCAATTTTTAAGATAAGAGATAAGATAGCACTTTGTTAATCCCCTTAATCCCCTGCTTTAGACCTTTTAAAGTGAATACCAGCACATTTTTAAGCATCTCGCATATATGCTAATATTTTTTTCACGTAATGCCTTTCTGATACTCACATACTCCTCTCATTGTTATATATATTGCATAAATATTGTTATTTTTATATTTTTTGTATTATTATTCACCTTTTTCATAATGCACACCCTGTATTTCACCTCGTCATTCTGTCTCGGTGAGTTCTGCTGCTGCTGATACGACTGCTGCTTTCCACATCCTGTTAATACTGGAATCCACTGCTTATTTCCATTCACACTGCACATTTCTACTTAATATATTGGAGTGCAGGAATTGTCCGTTGTATAGGTTTACATAACCCCTATTTGCTCTGTTCTTATTTATATCCTATTCTTCTTTGATTTATCCCATTACAACTTGCTGCTGCAACAGCCCAATTTCCCCAGGGGGATCAGTACAGTTTCATCTAAACTAATCTAGTCTATTGATATTTTCCAACAGCTTTATTCTGTATAATCCTGCAAACTGCTCTGAGCTCACTCCAGCTCCTTACGTTTCGAGTCTGTCAATCCCTACGGACTTACCATTTACAGACAGTGTGTGCGCATCCTTATCCAGCTGTCTGTGTATAAATCAACACACAGTCTGTGCCCTTGAGAACAAGGCCAGGGTGCAAATCCATCATTAAGATGATGTCCAATAAGCACAATACAATAGAGAGAGAGAGAGACTGAGAGAGGGAGGGAGGGAGGAAGAGAGAGAGAGATCTATATGAATTTTTATAAATGGCATCCCCAGTCTAGGTAATTTCAGGCAAAATTGCACTGTGCTAACAATGATCAGTGGCAGGCGGGCCGGTGGTTAGAGAGACCTTCAGGCTCCATCATCGCCTCACAGCCAGCAGAGACGAGAAGTAGAAACACGTAAGATTTTCAAAGCATCTGTTTTTCTTTCACTTAAGACTTTGGTAACACTTTACAATAAGGGTCACTAAGTTAAGGGTTAGTTAATACTTAATAAGGGTTAACTAACCCTGAATTAACAGTTAACCAATGTGTAATTTACTAATGGTGTTCATGTTAACTAAGGTATTAATTTATACATTATTTAATAGTTTATAAATATGACTATTAAATAATGTATAAATTAATACCTTAGTTAACATGAACACCATTAGTAAATGATTACCAGACACATTAGTTAACTGTTAATTAAGGGTTAGTTAATGCTTATTAAGCATTAACTAACCCTTAACTTAGTGACCCTTATTGTTAAGTGTTACCAAGACTTTTAATTTTATTCACTACATTTCAAAAGAAAAATCAATACTTTCTACTCTCTACATTTTCAAAACAGACTCGTTACTCTCGGGAAATCATCAACTGTTTTGTTTTTTTTTTCTAATTTTACGTAGACTGATCCAGCCCCCATGAATCACAGCCTTCAACACTTTTTGAATTTGGTCAAAGATCTTGATACGGTAGAGGTACACAAAAAGTAGAAAAGTTGTACCGCCTCTGGCAGCCAGAGTCCGTCCCTGCCGACGTGTCCTTGAGCAAAACGCCGAACCCCTCCCACCGACCTGCTGCCTCAGATGATGAATGGAGATTACAGCCCCGATGATGAGTCTAAAAATAAATACTGTGCGTCTTTGGTCGAGATGTAAGAGGGCTGCTCTCTCGAATGGAGGCTGATTTACAGCCTAAAAAAATCAGGAAACAGGAAAGGAAATGTTATATAGCTGACAGTAGGCCTTCAGTCTTTGAGTTAAAACACCCTTTTCCCCTTATTTTCCTCTGTAATGTCTGGCTTTAAAGGTCACCCTCCAATGGATGGATTGAATGTGAGGAAGAAACTGGACAAATAGTTTCAAGTTTGTTCATTGCCACATACACCGGTTGGTAGGATTTTTTGATGAGGAAAATTGCTATATCGCTTACTGTTTAGATTTAGATTGAGATTTAGATTTATTGGTCTCTGTAGAGAAATTTATCTTGGACCATAAAAAAGTTGCTGTCACATATTCACAATAGGCAATAGGCTACAACAATTGCATTGGATATAAGTCATCTAAAAAGAATACACACACATCCCCCGATACACACACATCCCCCGATGTAAAGTTCATATAAATCATGTACATGTAAAAAAATAATACAGCATGTACCCATGGGCTTCATCAAATGCATCCTACCCCTCATATCAAATAGGGCCTAATTAGGCAGTTCCCAACATACAATTACCATCGTGACCAAAAGTAAGTAAAATTGTATTTACTGTACTATTAACTCCATTCTTCATCATTGCTGTTATGTTCTGATATGGTTGGCTATGTATATTGTTTTTGTGTGTTGTATTTTATTGTGTCACATTTTAACCAACCTGTGAAGCCAAAGGCAAATTTCCACTGTGGTGGACAATACAAATTCTATTCTATTCTATTCTATTCTATTCTATTATATTGCACATTGAACAACTCAATGTGCTTCACGTAAAAGTAAAACGAACATGGAAAACGGTACAAATTGTACATTACATATACATGTACATTACAATACATATATATCTACATTCACACATTGGAAGAAGGAAGGACAAAAAAAAAACAACCATACAAAAACTACTCATACACTCATATAGGCTACTCAAAAGTCCCAATAGTACATGTTATGCAGTTCCCAACAATACAATTAGCCTGCCATTGTGACCAAAAATCAACTCCTGTTATTTAGGTCTACTACTGTTCAGTAAGTTGGTTGAAAATGGAACTGGAGAAAATGTATATAGTAATATAATAATAATACATTTTATTTATATAGCACCCTTCGTACATAAAATGCAGCTCAAAGGGCTTTGCAATAAATAGAAGAAAAGACAAATTAAGGTAAAATACAGAGTGGGAGAAAAACAGATAAATGTAAAACATTAGTTTAGAAATCATGTAATCAGTGTTAAAGAGACTTAAAACAGTGAGACAGAAACAGGAAATTAGCAGATTACAAAATGAAAAACAGTAAATGTAGTATATCTACTGTGTCTGTTGAGCAGTATAGCAGGAGTTCGCGGTTCCATTCCCACTGGGTCCACCCATGCTAAAAAGCTGTATTCATTCATGTTACTGTAAGGCACTTTGGATTAAAGTGTCGACCAAATGGCAGATATTCTGCTAATTTACATTCACAGGACAAGATACCTAACCTTGAAGGAACATTGAGGGGGGGTGGGGGGGGGGGTTAGAGCTCAGGATTTGTGCCGCCCGCAGGGAGGAAGCTATAATTCAATTCAGATTCAAGACATTGCTGAACTCAAAAAAAGGTTAAGTACATTTATTTGTGCGGCAGAGAACTGTTGAGATCCATTTTTATAGTGTATAGTAAAAACATCTCCAAATCCCCTTCAAATATATGAACACACAGAATGAAAACCAACAAAGTCGACAACACCTGAATGTGATATACACCCTGAGAGTGCAAAATATAACGCTTCCCGAAGAGTTATACCCCTTTTGCGCGATCCATCTTGCTTAAAAATCCATATTTTGCCAGCTATTTCTTATTTCATCTCTTTCCATTCATCTATATCTCCCTCTCATGACTGAAGTACATTTAAATTGTAAAATCAATAAGGGATCAGAGCTTCTTTCACCTGGTTTCACCTGGTCTATGTATTTCATGAAAAGCTTAGGTGGTCCCAATAATTTGTGCAGTCAGTGCCATCTCTTCCAAAGCATGTACGGTTTCCACAAGCCCTGTATTGTTAAATAAATAGGGTGTGGAAAGCTATGTGGGGCGGTGGGGGGTTTGTTGAACATTGATTGGGAGGCAAAGACAGAAAATGAGCAACACCTGAACCCTATTAACCCTCTCCTGCAGAACCTAGAATCTTCTATTTGTCAGTAAGTAGATGAGACAAGGAGCTACAGACACTGTGTTCAGACAACAGGGAAATCTGATTTGTTTTCTGGCTGACATTGTAATTTACGAGTGGCCAGATGGGATTTGTGTGTGTAGACAGCAGAGGTGTGACCAAGTCAACTTTGCTCGAGTCCCAAGTCGGTCCCAAGTCTTGAGGCACAAGTGTCAAGTCCAGTATCAATTTAATATCTTAAAGAAAACTAAATATCTAGGACTTTTCAATGCAATATGGTTTTAATAGGACAAAAACTTGGTAAGAGCATCATGAGTTTGATTTCTATAATCAGTTTCAACTTCAATAAAATCAATCATTCCATACAAATTCAGAAAACAGAATTTAAATTCAGTCATCTGCTGGAACAAATCTCATCACTTTCAATCTAAGTCATTTACACAAACACAAGATCTCAAGTCAAGACTTTAGAAACCTTTTCAAGTCATCAGAGTACAAGTCAGAGTCAAGTCCCAAGTCACCAGAACCCAAGTTTTCCGAGATGCAGCAGAGGCATCTGACGTCACGTCACCATGGTGGAAATCTGCTGCTGCATTACACAGCATTACTTTTAACATGTTTATAATCCTCAACATACACTGAAGTTCAATTTTCAGCATTGCATGACTGTAAGTCTATCAAAACACCTGTGTGTTTTCTCAGTATGTGTTCTTGTGTGGTATTGTGTCCTGCATGACGTGTTTTACGCAATATCTAACCGCCGCAGCATGATTCCAAAACAAAACAACATGAGGACAGAGGACAGATAAGATCCCAGAAGTTTACTCGCCAGCTGAGGAAGCATCAGATGGTGACTAGACCCACGAGAACGAATGGGAAGCCGCAAAATTCATTACGAGAACGACGCATCATGTCAGAGCAGCGCTATAGTCTGTAGATCAGAGTCTGTTGAAACAGCTGGGAAAATGATCAGCACACAGCCCATCTCGGACTGAAAGGAAACGTTTCTGTACATGGAATTCTTAGATTTGATAATCAGTCATAGAAGTTTGAAATGTAAAGTTGCACCAGTTTGTAATTCTCTGCTGTTCTTGTCAAAACATGTGACATCAAACAGGCGTTGTGTGTGTGGGGAGAGACGGAAAGTTGCATTTTCAGAGATGCGATTTCAAACATGTGAATGTGGTTTAAAACTGATCTGAAAAGATCCGATTCCATGCTCTTTTCGCTGTTTGAACTTTAGAAAAAAGTATCTGATGCATATTGGATACGCAAAACAATCATATTTGAGCTGTCTGTCTGAACATAGCCTGAACAAAGGATCCTGTGGGAAAAAAAGGAAAAGAAAAAAAGATCCAACGCACTCCAAAAACCTGTTAAAAAGTGTTTATCCCATTTGGTTAGTGGGCGCAGTTTTTAAATTGACTTGCCAAATAAAATAAAAGACTTTTAATAGATTTTTGGATCTCTCTTTTTCCACATGATCACCAGAAGATCCTTTTTTCATCCAAGGGGAAACGAACTACACAATCTTTAACATTAGAAGCTCAAACACATTCCAGCCTCCTATCTGTTTTCCTGTTTGTTTACTATCCTTAAGATTAAAGTGATTCTGATTCTCAGCCTGGTAGTCTGGCCTGGGTTTGCGGGACAAGACTAAATGAGACTAAATGAACACATTTTTTTGTTGTTGTGCTGGAAAAGTTTAAGAGCCCCTGCTGTAAAAGTTATTATGTGACAAAGAGTTATCCACCGCTACAATAACTACAATTAATACAACTGTGGTCTAATTTCACTGTCTGGTGAAAGGGCAGAAAAAAACTAGCAGTTTTCCCATTGCAGATGTTGCTGTGTTTATATGTCTCAGTATCAGTACCATGCTGTACTCCAGTGCCGTATTGCTGTGGTTCAGTATCAGTTCAACCAGTTGCTTTTGTAATAATAATGCTTTGCAGCTTTGTCACAAATCTCCTAGCAGTCTGGTGCGATCATAGAAGTCCAACAAATAACTGTGTGCAAATAATGTCTTAGAAACAGAGAGCTAGGTGAAAAAGTTTATTGTGGTGTGGCTGTAGATCCATTCAGTAACGTTAAGTAGTAAAAGTGAATAGTGTGATAAGCTGAATTTGTTTCCAAATGTAGGTTATTGTGACACAGTAAACTGTCTTGTCTTTAGCTCTAGTCTCTACTCCAAAACACTCTGAGTTGTAGCTTGAGAAGAGTCAGCTCAGTTAACCTGAACAAACACTTGGTTTTTGTCTTTGGTAGGTAGCTAGCAGGCTAATTTAGCAAATTAACTGAGGTTAATATTAACATGCAACTAGCCACTGCTGATGCTAGCTTCTACTAGATTCGTAAGCTAGTGTGCTAATCAGGCTACAGCAAGATAGTGCATGTTGTTTGATTGGGCTAATAATGGAGGGTTTGTGTCTTCTTCTGTCTGCTGATAGACACACAAAGTTTGATGGTGTTAGGTGAATCCGTTCGGAAGTTATATGCCTTTTAGTGAGAAGCCACACAATCACTGTGTGAACCAAAAAGTTTTGTGCAAATCCAATCATAACTTTTTGAGAAATCCTGCTAACAGACAACAGAAAGGGGTGAAAACAAAACCCTGTCCAACTCTGCTGGCGGAGGTAATTAACCAAGACTACTGAGTACTTTTGAGACAGCCAAGTCGTACGTTTAGACACAAAGCCAGCTGTTCACACCCAGCTGTTGCCCAGGAGCTGAAGACCTCCAACATGGCGGCCAGAAGGTGCGTTACGTCACCTGAAAGCCGTCTATAGCGGTTGTTCCTTCCATCTTTTGAAGTATCCAAAATGTTTGAGCCCCGTTCCGGCACACGTACCAGTACTGAACCGGAATGGAAAACACAAAGAATAATGGAAAAGCATTGTGTACTGTGACAGGACGGGTACAGCTCAGTACAGTATTGCAGTGGAAAAGCCACGATAGAGGAGAGGTTAGCGCACGCTGCCAGCTGGCTGCCGCAGCTCTCCTGCTCTCTCTGCCACAGTGATGCAATTACTGTTTTACTGTTTATAAGGCGGCTTTTAAAACAACATGGCAAGCAGTCAACAAAAACACACATTTCCTCTGGCCAGTTAAAAGATATGATATTGGCGTGCGGTTATAGCGTGTGTGTGTGTAAGTGTGTCCGCCTAAAGCAAGCTAAACAATACTTTTTTTTTTAGATTTATTTTTGTTGAACACCTTTTTAATACCTGTGCAGACCAAGAAAAAAGTGTGTGCATGTGTCCAAATTTGTGTCCGTGTGTGTGTGTGTGTGTGTGTGCGCTTTCCAGCTGCATCGATTAATAAAGCCTTTTTTGGCCAGGACACTGAATCTGATGAAAGGTATAAAGCTCTCCCATATATCCAGCTTAACGTTCACTATATTCCACTTTGGACAGTAAATCCTGGCCATTGCTGCCATACAAATGGTCGTTCATTCCAGGATGACTTTTCAATCCTCTGAACCTGCTCAGCTAAATCATGGGAACTAGCACGGTTGTGAGGAAAAAGCCACCTCAAAAAAAAAGTTTTGGGGGAATAAAAGAAAGAAGGATTATTTTCTCACTGATTTTTGAAATTATACAGTGGGTGTTAACAGTGCAAAGGTCAGGAAACTCACTTACCACACACAGTAAATAACCGGCAAAGACAAAGAAGACACCGAAACTGCAATTACTTGGCTCTTCAGCAACAGCAGCAATAATTTAAATTCAGGTCAGTCTTTATCACCAGTCCCAAAGGTAATTGATTAGCAACATCAGTTAAAGCGCATATTTTACGTGCACCACTATATTAAAGGACAGACAATAACATTACACACACTACAAAAAACACAACCATGACATAAAAGTAGTATACAGACAAGTAGCAGAGAGGTGGCAGGGAGGCCTAGTGGTTAAAGATAATTTCCTTTTTGGGATCAATAAAGAATCAATTTACATAACAACTACCATCACGATACCCTTGAGCAAGGAGCTCACTGTTGGTAATTAGTTCATTTGTGTAAATGTATGAATGTGAAGCAGTGTGTTGCTGAAAAAGAGTGTGTATGCTCATCAAAACCTTTCCTTGTAAATTAAAAGGGATTCATCTACTAAAAATGCTTCGTTTCCTGAGTGGAATGTTGCCGCTTAGCAGGTGAAATGTTGCTTGGTTGGTGTGGATTACGAAACACAGGGATTGAATTATAAAGGAATTGTTTAAAAATAAATAAATAAATAAAGGGTATTTTTCAATGTGTTCTTGTGCGTTCTTGTGTCCTCCATGCCACGCTTGACATCTAATGACTGAAGTACAACTCCAAAACCAAAAAACGCAGAGGACGGATAGAGGGACAGATAAAATTCCTGGAAGTTTACTTACCACTCGAGGATGCATCAGATGAGGTCAGACTTGGTCGACAAGAATGAACAAGAAGCTCCATGATTCACTGCAAGAACGACACATCACGTCCAACAACACTGTAGTCTGTAGTATAGAGCTGGTTGATACAGATGGGAAAATGAAAAGCTGTGTGTCGGAAGTGATCGTGCAAAGTCAAGCACACAGTCCATCTCACACTGTAAAGATGTTCTTTGTTCTTCAGCTTATCTCAAACTGGAAAGATGTTCTCTGTTCTTCGGTCCATCTTAAATATGTTTTCTTCTTCAGTACATCTCAAACTTTAAAGTTGTTCTCTGTTCTTGCGTTCTTGAGAAGTTCGTTCTCTCCAAGACAACTTGGGGAAAAATGTTCTCCACAAGAACACAAGTCTCTACATTCTTGGCTGCCTAAAGTGTTTCTCCCTTTTCATGTTACGAGGAATAGTCCGTTAAGTAGTTGGTTGGAAAACTTTACAATTTTGCCAAGAATTTTTTAATTTAGGATGAATGTCTAACATTTTATGTCCATAACCAGTAATGAACGTCTTCTCGGGTATTTTAGCTACAGTGTTCAGCAAAATTTAAAGCCATTATCATTCAAGGTTCAGAAAATGTAAATGTAAAAGAGCATTATTATCAAGATTGAGAAGAATACTTTCAAATGGAACAATTATAAATTACCGATTATCTGCTTAAAGCTACAATATGCAATTTTTTGCTGGTCAAGAGTCGGTCAAGAGTAACTAAACCCTAGACCACTTTTCTGGGTTTGCTGCCATCTAATGGTTAAAAGCTACTGCAATTGCCATCTGCTATTGGCTGATCTTTGGTGCCAAGTGATGTCACCAACTGTTGTCCTCTGTAGAAGGTGGCATCACCTGGCACCAAAGATCAGCCAATAGCAGATGTCAATTGCAGTAGCACACTTTTAATTATTAGATGGCAGCAAAAACACAAAAGTGGTCTCGGGTTTAGTTACTCTTTAAACAGAAACTAAACCCCACACAAATCTGTGGTAAGCCTGACACCTAATGGTGAAAAGTAGGGTAATGATCTGGCCATCTCCTATTGGCTGGTCTTTGTGCCAGGTGATGTCACCTTCTATAGAGTATAACAGGTGGTGGCAGACGGTGAACACAACCAAACAGCAATAAAAAAAAGCAACACTGATGTTCACCTTTTTTTGAACAGGTCTTGTCTGCTGCAAGTTTAGCTTCGCTGTACTTTCCTTTCTTCCTGCTTTCCTCCATTGTTGTTGTTGCTAATGACTTCCTGCTCTGTGGCTGCTAGCCTTACCTTGATAGCCACAACCCAGCTCATTACTGGCCACGCCCACAGGAAATGCTTTACACGCCAAAACATCCCCAACATCATTGAAAAGCCAATTTCAGAGAATTAGGCATGAACACACCAATTGCCCCACCGGGGACAAATAAAGTTATTGAACGTGAAACACACAGGGTCACAAACACACACAGACTGATAAGACATCATATGTCTTATTCATTTATTGATAATTTAATGTGAAAAAATTGCATATTTCAGCTTTAAATTTGTAATCATAATCCACTCAAACTCTTTAATGCAGCTGATGTTTCCTTTGTGTTACTCTCCTCTAAAATCCATAGAAGCTGAAACTGGATAGACAGCCTATCCAGTTCACAAGGTCAAGATGGTTTCAGGCAAGCAAATACGATTTGTGTTCCAAATGTGCTGATAACTCCTATAAAGTACAGCTAACCTTACTTTATTTGTTCCTATGCCAACTCTTGTAGTAAACAGGGAGCTAAGTATCGATATTTCTTGTTTTCTTACTATTTATGTACACTACCTGGGGAAAACTTTTCAGGCAGTACACATTTGTCTCTACCTATTGTGCAAAAGCCATAAAGCTACAGAATAATAAAACTTGGTGGTACCTATTACATCATTGCCATATCTTTCATCACAGTAATGAGCGCCCTAATGGGTATTACTGCTGTAGTGTTGTCATAATTCAAAGCCATTATCATTCACCGTTCAGAAAATATTGGTTGCACCCTGTCTCACAATCATAATGTCCTTGTTTCCCTTCAAACATATTTCTCAGCCATCCACTTCATTTCAAGCACTTTATTTTTCAACTATCTGTAAACGTATTCTTACATTTTATATAACTAGTGGATTATCATTCTGCCCTACAAAGGAAAAAAAGCAACTTTACCTTTAGCCTGATGACACAGCAACTTCCCTACATGTATGCCTTGGGTTCTGCTAGTAGAAGGTGAAACTGACAGAACAAGCCAAAATAGTAAAGTTTATTATTTTGTTTGAATTGGTTGTGGATCCTGAAAGGGAAAATACAGTTTGGCATTGCCTCGTCTTTTGTATTGACTGATAGACTGTAGAAAATAATGGTCAAAGTGACTGTGACATTACCTGTTGACTCTCTGCTGTCCTGTTTGAACTCCAGGAAGTGGGATTTCTGTACGCCGCCATGTTGTGTTTCTGGAGCGAGGGTTTGTGCAGTAGAGTCAAAGGGTGGAGCTTGCAGGAAAAGCCGGCCCATATTACCTTATATGGTCATAAAGCACGGCGCCATTGTCATCGCCAAGAGCAGAAATTATGCAGACACACACTCCCTTACATGCAATGACATTCATGCAAATATCTAGAATTTTTAAAACATCACCATAAGGAATGACATTCAAATAAATGAATTCAACTGTTACCACATTCTTCTAGAAACAAATTGTTGACTTGTTGGATTTCTACATAGAAGATGCACCTTGGTCCCTTTGATGATATTAAAGTTGCGGCAGATCATTTTTATGGATCATTTATTTAGAAGTAATAAAAATAAACGGCCACGTTTGGTGGCCAAAGGCAATCAGAATCTCAGAAACAGAGGTTCCTCTGCTATTCTGATTTCAAAGTGAAACGTGTGGAAACCCATCCGACCAATGAGGACGAAGTGTGAGGCAGAGGGCGGAACTCCATCCTGTCAATCACTAGGAGGAGTGGGAGGCGTGTCCTTCCTTGTGTTGGTTTGAATTTCCGGAGATTTGGGCCCAATCCCAGTGTCCCCCCTACAGACCGGGCCCTGAGCCTCACAGACTTAATTGACGTCACCTGTGTGCACAGCTGTAGAGCCTGAGTGTGAGAAGTCATGAGGCTCGAAATGGTACAGGAGGAATGGGACAGCACTTTGTGGCATCACGTGTTGCCTTGACGACGTCAGACGTTACTATCTCCCGTCAATTAATCAATTTGTAATGTAGTTTGATCCTTTCATGCCCGTTTCTCTCTAAGTTCTTGTTACTTCTTTTTTTGTGGTTATTTTTCCTTAATTTTTTTTTTTTTCTTTTGTATCGGGTGTATTGGCAGAAATTTTCCACATACATGAATATTAACGTCACAAACGCTATGAACTGTGGGTAATTCCCTCAAGCAAAGTCTACAGAAATGCGGACTTGCTGAAAGTCTGCATAAAGGACTCATAAAGTCCGCCAGTGAGCCCTCGCGTACTTACCGATTTTACAGTGGGACGTCCTGAAGCCTCGCGGACTTGTCGGGAACTCACGTCAAAGCCTGTGAGTCTGTGAGTCCAAACTTACCCACCTAGGGTTCAAGTTGTTCTGCAGCCAGCCAGTAGAGGGCGACATAGTCTCTGCTTCCACTGTCACTTTAAAAGGTGCGTTTTTGGCCCCTTTTTACTGCCCAGGCAAAGGCAGAATACAGTAACTTCTATGTGAGAGTCAAAGGTCAAGTCAGAAGTTAATACGGATAAAGAACAACCTCTTAATCAGTGAACAAATCGCTGTTTTTCCAAAGATTTTCCCGTGAGTCAATTGGCTCCGCTGCAATAAAAACACTCCAAGGCCACTTTTCTCAGTTTCACCCTCTGAGCAGTCTGTGCCTTTTCCCTTTGTAGGCGAGAGTCCCTGTGATCCTGTGAGATGTAATTTGCTGCTCTCTAACCCGCGCTTTGAGCATAAGTTGGTTTCCAAAGCTCGGCAATCAGTCTGTCTTACTGTATCTGAGCCTCCATCTCCATGCTAACCAGAAGCTCATTAATCACCATGTGTGAACAGCAGGAATACATTAGTAGCTGCCGTCTCTCCAGACGTGCTTATCAGCCGATACACACTGTGCAGACATAAGTATGCAAAGTCACACACTCTATACACACACACACACACACACATTCTGTATGTGTCCATAATCACATGCGCCCATACAAACACACACAAATGCACAGCAGCAGCACACACACACACACACACACACACATTTAAACATATACACAAATGCAAAGTCACAAACACACAAATGCACAAAGTATGCATTATCAGTTACATACATACGCAGTACAAACATACACATACACACATATGCAAAGTCACACACAGACACATGCACACACATATACAGTATAAACACACATGCACAAACACATATGCAAATGCCAACAATTTTATTTTATTGTAGGCTATGTTTATATCACAATCTCATTTCTTTTAGTTCCTGGAAAACAGAAAATCTCAGAAAATCACACACACACACACACTGACAGGAAGAAGAAAGTCCTTGTGAATAAGGCCATGGGGGAGCTTTCAATCTGCGTTCCTTCTTTGTTTACTTAATGTAACTTCTAATTAATCATGTTTCCACTAATTAATCATCTGCCTCTGTTGAGCAGACAGACACTACCGGCCAAACTTCTGGAGCCGGGGAGCGCGGGCCATGTGTTCTCTCTTTCCACTGGAGCTATTTCTGAGCTGCAGCACTCATTCAGTTTTTGGAGACATCAACCGGATTGTTCTTATGGTATAGAGAATATGCTTTAATGGACGGCAGATAGTGGGAGTGAGACAGAGAATGACATGCTATGAGATCGGAATCACAGGGTTCAGTCTGCGTTCAGAGGAGTTTTGTGCTAATGAGTTTTCACCTCCCACAGAGAGAAACTTAGAGAGCATTTTTAAAGGGGAAATAAGTTAGACGTTTATCGCCCCTATAGCAGCAAATGACCGTAATATATCTGCAGGGGGTTGATAGGGATGTTGATCAATACCAGTGACTCAACGATTACTCCGCCATGTGTGCTGAGCTTTCCTTCTCTCTGGTCCCCACTCATTCTTTTCTCCGGGCATTTTCAATGGCTCAGCAATGGAGGACGGTGCTGCGAGAGAGCGGCCGGCGCCACGACACATTTCAGCTCCGAAGGCTGAAAAAGCCTCGTTCTCAAGCCGAAAAAAAGCAGATGACAAAGCAGTTGCAGTATTTCGCATGGTGATATATCACCTCTTCACTAGATGTTGGATCTCTGCTTTAATTAGCTAGCTTACTCCTCTCTATTGTGAAAAAGTGACTATTGTTTGTGTTAATTAAATGCCATTGTAGCTTAAAGTCACACTGACGCCTTTTAAGCTCATTCTAACTGTTATACCATACACCTATTTGTCAATTTATGCCAAAAAAAATGACAACAAACTTATTTATGTATTTTTATTTCAAAATATGATTACTTTTACTTCCTGGGAAACGGAAAATCACAGAAAATTATACTTTTGAATGATCCCTCTCTGCGTTATGTCCCGCCCCAATATCCTGATTTAACAGGAAATACATCACATTAAGGAAGTAAGACGCTCTCACAATGTGGTTTCACTGTGACTTTAACACAGGGGTGTCAAACTCAATCCATGAATGGGCCATATTGAAAAATTTGCATCCAGATAAGAGCCATATTTATCTTAACACTTCTTAAACCACATGAATAATTGCATCAAAATATGCATCATAACATTTAACATAACATTGCATCATAACATTTAAAAACTCAAACAATAACCACAAATAGGATGGCTGCACTTGAAGCTTAATATTAAAGAAAAAAAAATCATAGAATAAAAATAACACATTTTTTTCAATCTCTTTACATGCTTCGGTAGGTTTGCAGGTCTATTGGACTCACCTATTTGTCACCTATTTGCTGGCATCTTTTTTTTGGCTTGAAATTCATCAGTGTTTGGAGTCATTATCTGAGCTTTAATGGATCAGGAGGTGTGGGTGGGGGCGGTGCCAGGGAGTTGTAGAGGAGGAGACCGGTCGCTGATAGAATTCATGGATTACTGAATACAACTTTAACTTTCTCACTTTTGACCAAAGCGGCAGACCGAAGCTAATTATTACAAGGTCAAAATCCGTCATTATCCATATTTCTTCCTTTCTGTTGGAGCCGACTCTTGGCTGCATTTTTCCCCACAAATCGATAGCAGAGGTCAGCTGGGCTCACCGACCTTCCTCTCCCCTCTCGTCGGGTAAGATGCGAGGCCTCGCGGTCAGACGTCAGCTCCGCTCTCGCACGGCAGACGACTCGAAGCATGAATTCAATAAACTCGAGTCAAGTCAAATCTCTTCTTCAAGTCTAGTCTTCGCCCCTCTTGTCTTTGCCCCGCTTCCCTCCTCTTATCTCCTTCTAAAAAAAGAACAGGGGGGGGAGGGAAGCGAACGTCCCAGGGGAGTAAAACTCAAGTCGAATCACATCGTTTTCCTCTGTAGACTTTTCAGAAGGGGTTTGTCTCATCACCAGGACTGAACATTTCTTCTACAAGGCCCTTCGGCCCGGTGGCTAGTGCGAGTCAAACCACGCTGTTGTAGCATCATCCATCCGTGATCCAGAGTCTGAATGTAATCTGAATGGGGGGAGAATGGAGATGAGAGTCAAATAGCCCTGTTGGGAGAGTGCCTAAAATCCTTCATTTCCATGCAGCCCGCACACTTTACTAATTCCCTTAGGAGTGCAGCAGAGAGGACAGGATCTGATAGCTGGAGGTCACATGAACCTTCTCATTCTGTGTGTTTTAAAGCTCCCATATCATTCAGTTTTCATGATTTTGTTTTTAAATCTACCATGACTCCGCATCAGAATAATATTCTTCATGATGTTTTGCAGATAAATGTAGTTTAGTTCAAAGTTGAATTGAATAATAGCCTGATATTCAGACTTAATGTCCATTAGGTTTCCACTCCGTAGGGGGGGACAGTATGTTGGTTAAAGGAATAGTTCACCCAAACATGAAAATTCTGTCATCATCTACTCTCCCTCATGCCAAATGAAACACAGGTGAAATTTGTTAGTCCATATAACACACAGGGAGGCTGCAGCACAACTTGGTAGCAGCCTGAAGTCAATGGGGGACCTGTTCTTTAGAGCAAGTAAGCCTAGCACAATCATTTAAAGTTGTAATGTAATGAGTAAAGTAACTAATTACTTTTCTCTGGGAGTAATAAGTAAGAAAAGTAAGAAGAAAAGTAACAAGTAGTGTGTAATTTATTACTTTTTTCCACTCCAACTCTGGCAGAGACATTGTGATTTACATAGTCCGACTCATCCTGACTCATATTACAGACTTGCATGCTTTAGTTAAGTGCCTGAGGAGCGAGTGGGTGAATCCACCTTAAAATTTATACAGCCAAATGAATTCTGGATGGTGACAGAGAAAAAGGGGCATAAAAAACTTTAAATTCAACCTCGGGTGGCCATCATGGCACTTTGATGAATGTCTTTTACTTAGAGAGGCACTAAAACTTTGCAACGCGGAGATAATCCTGAGCAGGTTCTCAGCCTCGGGGTCGAGACCCACCAGGCAGCCGCACGATGATTTTGGGGGTTTATGAGATGATTCATGTGATCTGAAATCAAATTTATCATGTTTCTATAAGCTTTGTGATGAATGCCTTTGGGTTTTTTTTGTTTTTTTAATGAAATAACAATCATTTGTCATCACTTGTCTTCTAGAAATAATGAATATTTGCAGGCTTTAGGTTTTTGTAGTAATGAATCAATAAAATAGACAGAAAATGGGAAATAAAAATCCTTCGTTCACGATTATGTGCGTTTATGTCTGTAACTAGCTCCAAAGAGATGCTAGATGGCTTTGATTTTTAGTGTGACACTAGTATTACTAGTGACACTAGTATTACTAGTGTCCCAAAGACTTCTAAAAACCCCAGGTATTACATTTTGTGTCGGTTTCCAAACGGCTGCTCCTCTTCCTCCTTGGCCTTAGTATCACAGACATGTTGCCATAAAAATTCCAATAAAGGCAAGGCAAAGCAAGTTTATTTATATAGCACATTTTGTACACAAAGGCAATTCAAAGTGCTTTACACAAGGTATATAAAGACATTAGATAAGAAATACAGCATAAGATAAAAAAACGAATAAAAAGTGATAAAGTGCATAAGAAGAGAGAATAAATAAATAATTAAAATGCATAAAAAGAGAATAGAGCGGCTTCTGAGATCTTCTTCTGCTTTGCTCTAGCTCTGTGTAGCAGAATAAATTTATACCAACTCACTGCTTAGTCATAAAATCTTCCGTTTTCACAATACGCAGCTTTTGGGAGCTGGGAGCTAAAGCTAAATCATGTTTTTTAAGAGAGGGTGATTCATGGAGACACTAGTAACTAAGGGATTTTTCATGACTTTTGTGTGTGGTGTAAGGAGTCAAAAAATAAGGGGCTGTTTAAGGAGGTTTTGATGGGGTCTCCTCCATTAGTAACTCACTTAATTAATTTTAAGGGAGGGATAGAGAGAGAGAGAGAGAGAGAGAGAATTACATGCCATAACATTGTAATTACAAGGTTGGAGCTGGGTTCAGAGTAGTTTAGAGATAATTAGCATTAAAGTTTTCACCTCCTACAGAGCAAAACCAATAGAAACTTTTTTAATTTGTGGCTTTTACCCCCTGGAGAAAAAATCTAAATCTAACCTCAGCCACATTTGAAGGCCTTTACAGAGAGAGAGGAGCTGAAGTAGACAGACACACTGCAAAAAATGACAGGTTGTCAAGTGATTTTATCTTGTGTCCAGAAAGATCAAGCTTTTTTCATGATATTTTTGGTCAAATTACCTCACTGCAATGGCAGATAATTTAACTCGATACATGCCAGAAATCACCATAAAACGATAAAAGTCTTGGACAATCTCCAGGACAATTTCACTTTTACCCGGTAAATGTCCTGAAACAAGTTGCATTATCCCGAAAAAAAGCCAAATTTATGGAAACCGGTAAGATTTTCTGACTGTGCAGTTTTATGATTTCACTAAAAATATCCTGAAATAAGCTTGATAAGTCTGGATACAAAGATAAAATCCCTTGCCAAGCTTGGAGAAAACCCCATAGAGAGCTGCTGGCAGCACAGACACAGCCTGTTCTGTTTGTTCCTAAAGGGCAGACTGAGGTCAGTTTAGTCTCTACTTCCACCTTCTTGCAGCACTTCTTGTTCCAAACTCATTCTCACTTTGTCTATGTCAAGAGGCTGTGGTCAGCTCCACCAATCAGAAGTTAGTTAACACTAGAGTGAAGTCAGCTCCACCAATCAGAAGTGTTATATTAACTTTAGAGTCGACTCCAGCTCTGCTGGCTTGGTCCAAGATGGCGGTGCGCCAGCGAAAAACCAGTGAATCACGGTCAGCTGCTCCAGTCTGCCCTTCAACAATTAGATTATTTAACTGAGAAGCTGAAACCCAAAACCTCCCAAATAGGGTCATTTACATATTAGAAATTTAGAAAAGGCAAGTGTCCCCAAACTTTTGATGGGCGGTGTATACATCATATACTGTACTTTTTTTTTTTTTGTTACCTTTATTTAACCAGATAAGTCAGTTGACAACCAATTCTCATTTACAATGACCTGGCCAAGAGGCAGAAACAGAAGGCAAGTCGGTGCAAGACATTAACACAAAAATACAAGTGCATGACAACATTAGTCAAATTTAAGACATCACAATATATACAGTATATACAACAACAAAAATCTATGTACTATGGACCAGAAGAAGCAAATTCAAAAGCAGGTGCAGTGATCAGAAACTATCGCTTGTAATGAGTTATTAAAGGAGGGGAACAGAATGAAGGTGTGGAGTTTTAGCATCTTTTGCAACTCATTCCAGTATGGGGGGTTTTGCCAGTGACATACTACATCATATACTATACCGCAGTTTTAACAATGTTGTTGCAATTCCTAATGGTCACCAATAGATGTCTATAGAAGTTATACAATTGCTTAATGCTTCTTTAACTCACTAATTCACGCTTTACCTGGCATTAGATTTGCATTAGTGCGTGTTGGCTTTGTCCGCTACTGCAATATTCCCCTACTCTTCTGAAACTTGGCTTAAAGGACATGCACCCACACACACACACACACACACATACACACACGCACGCACACGCACACACACACACACACACACACACACACACACTGCTGACCCCCTACAAGGTACTCAGGGAACTAAAGGAGAAGGAAAGACATAATGAGTCTAAATCTGAAACAACTTTGTCCCTGATGGTGAAAAAAACAATCTCTCTCTCTCCCTGCAGCTCGCCCCCTTCGCTCTCTCTTTCTCTCACACTCACACACACACACACACACACACACACAAAGATACCAATGGCCATGCATACATACTCACATGTAGACACACTTGCTCATGTTCACATTCTATGCACACACACACACACACACACACACACACTCGTTCACTCACTTTCCTGTTTTTGTCTGAGACACACACACAAAATAATGTAAGCGCATACACACTCACACACACGCATGTAGGCATATACATACACACATAAAGTTACACACATGCATACACACACGTATATACACATATATACCCACACATTCACACACACACACACACACACACACATACACTCACATGCTCTCTCCCACTGACAAATACTTTTACTCGCTCTCTCTCTCTCACACACACACACTCGTACTTTCCTCCTCACACTCACACACAAACACACATTAACTCTCTCTCTCTCTCATACACACACACACACACACCCACACACACACACACACACTCTCCAGTGGAAGCGCAGACACCTGAAAATACCTCTCTGTTTCTGGGTCAGCGGTAAGGAAAGTGCTAACGTGTGTGATGGAGCGAGGAGGCGGCGCTCTGGGCGGACGACCCATGATTCCTTGGTCTGATGTTTACGCTACACTGATGTTCAACAAGAGTCCGGGTCGCAAACCAGAGGTGCATCGTGGGAAGTTTAAGATGGATGTCCATAATTTGTACTGGATGAGGGTTACCGGCTGTGACACACGGCTAAATCTTTCAAAAGTCTCTGTAAAGCATTTTTAGATAGATAGATAGATAGATAGATAGATAGATAGATAGATAGATAGATAGATTTCTGTCTGCCTGCCAAACTATGTACGGATCACTGTGGAAGTAAATCATGTGACTTTATTGTCTCACCCCAATAATTATAATGCTGTATGTTTTTTTTTGGTATATCGTGTTTTGTTTTTCCAAATATATTCAACCCCTCACAGATGAATAAGTATACATTTTCATATTCTATTTATGAATTTATCCACAATTTGAAAAAAGTGACACCTGCATTTACAAAATGATCGCTCGCTCAAAATGAAAACAAATTGTGGTTTCTATATTTTCCAAATTGTGGTACTTTTTTAAAGGATACTCGTTAACGCAAATCATTCATTGACAAAATAACGGTTTTACAGACAGATTACCTGAAAGATAAACTTCACATAATATTTTTTTTATCTATAATGTATCAATTGGCCACCAATCATAATTGGCTGATAGATGTGCTAAATAGGCAAAGCATGGTTCAAACTGCCTGATCATGAAAGCCATCAAGTGTATGTAAAAACTATGTAAAAACATGTTTGTAATAAATGATTAGAAACAGTTTAATGTATTGGTCAGAAGGCATTGCCTTTTGTTGCCTCAATAAAAACCTTTTTCATGCACCGGTGGCATCAAGCACATGAACATGTAATAACTATTTTTGGATAAAAGTAGTTCCAGGGTCTGAAAATAACATCCACCAAGCCGCAAATACTGGTAAACTTTATCTTTAATATTATCTTTAATTAATTTATCTTTAATAGATAAATCGAAAAGATAAATCAACATTCAAATCCCTCGGTGTTATTGAGCTCTAATGCACTTCATGATGAACAGCAACCTTGATCCCATTGAATAAGGGAGTGAAGTAAGTTTTAAATGAACACACAGTATCTGATCCTATACATGAGATAGCCCTGGAAACAGGTAGGGTGACATATTTCGAGGAAAAATGTATATTAATCCTTTTGGCCGGTAAAAATTATTCCTGGCAGGTACATTTTTTCAGTTTACCAGCCCTTGGCAGGTCATTTCGGAAAATGAACACTTCCCATTACTATTCCTATTGGCATCATCGTTTCTTTTTCCTGTATTAGAAGCTTCTGCTCAGTCAAAGAGGGAAGGGGGAGCTGGCAGCCTCTTCTTCTCACTCTGTTTTTCTGGCAGACTGCTCAATCTGTGGACGAAAATACTCTGTTAACTGTTTATTTTTGGCAACAGCGAGACTCACAGAGTATCAAAGGTTCATGTAAACAACAAGAACTCTTGAACTGGAGTATGAACAGTAGCCGGTTTATTTCATGAAAGTAAATGTAGCCCGTGCCCCCCCCCCCCCCTCCCCCCCGCGCCCGCCGGGTCCCCACCCACAGGTTGAGGACCATCACGGAGGAGTCAGGGTGTCTTCCATGACATCACATGGCTGGCCCCGCCCACGTCGGCCCCAGATGCTGCGTCGTGTCTCCTGGGAGCGATCGGTTCGAGTCCCGGTTCAGTTTGTCCTGTTTTTGTTCTGTGAAGGAGCTCAGCTGTGCAGCGATGCCTGCTGCTGTGTGTGGAGCATGAAGGCTGTGTGTGTTTTTCTCAGGCTTTCGTTGTGTCTGTCCTATGTTCATTTTCACTGACAGCAGTCTGTTGTGCGGACAGGACTGATGACGCTCCGATTTGACGGACAGAAAGTTCAACCCAGCTGAACTTTTTCTGGACGGACAGATTCGTCACCGTCCGTTTTCGGCGTTCCTACACTTGTTTTGGATAAAATTGTGGTGAATACAGAAAACGTCCAATGAAAACAAAGATAAAACAGAGAAACCTGGTATAACGTTAGGATGACTGGGGGTTTTCCAGCTCAGTTTCTTATGTTTCTTCTTTTTTCCCACTTTTTTCCCAGTTGGTCAGTGTATAAAAACTGATCTAAATTGATCTCTAATGTGCCTGATGTGCGCATCACGTCATGTTTGTCATGTGGAGATGCACAGACAGCAGACCAGCAGCATTGAACTCAATCTACAGAGTCTCCCGGTGAACAAAAGTCAAACTTATATTCCACAATTTGCTCCAAACTCACCTGTGTTAGTAACGGGATTTGTAGACAGTAACATGTCTTCTGCTGCCCTACAAACTGTAACAGTAGGTAATGTAACGTTAGTGGATTTAGGTAATTTGACTGTGTCACAGTGCTTCAGCACACGCGCCGTGGGTCTGTTCAGGATCGGTGCTTGTTCTATGAGGCAGCTCCGTTATGAGCAAAGCATTCCTGTTCTTCTGCCTCGCCACCATGTCGATGTTCCAAAGCAAACAAATGGACACAAATCTATGTCTGTTTTCTGATGTATCAGTGTGGTGGCCCCTATAGGGCAAGGGGTTCGATGTTTATGTTGTGTATGTTATGTTATGATGAGAAAGAAAAGAGGAAAATCATGATGGACTAAGAGAACTCTGTTTTAACATCTCTCCATTTCTTTATGCTTAGCTACGTAGCATTTACTGTAGTTCATACTCTCATCCAGAGCCAAACAATACAAGAATATAAAATTCCTAAACTGTCAACAAAAACATGTGACCAGTATTTTGGAGTGCAAAGGTCAAAGCCACAGCACCCAGGAAAAAGATGGAACTCGAAGGCATTCAGTAGAGTTCAAACCTCCGCCAACGCTGAATGATTCTTTGTCTTCCTGGTTTGATTTTCTGACAAAATAGCATGTGAATGTAACGCTGTTTAGCAGCAGACTTGGAAGTCCTGGATAACGGGCTTTCCCAGCAGTACTGAACGCCGCATAATAGTTACGGCTAAAAACTGTTAGCGTCTATTGGCGTAAATCCCTATAGGCGATGTGTATGTTACTTTTTGAGATATCTTGCTAACAGACAGACAGGTAAGTATAAAATATTACTGTGTCCCTTGAATGCTCATGCATTCAAGTGGGGTGTAAGGCATCTTTCTCTGTCTCTCTTGCTCACTGCCATCAAACTGTGTTGAAGCCCTGGGCAGTGACAGAGATGGATGGTGCTAACGTCATTATTGTCACGTCTGTACTCAGCAGTGGGTCAGACAGGTGGCACACATATCTTTTGTCCAAAAAAGTCTGACAGCATATAAATAATTCTGTTCCTCTATATCTATATATATGAGCCACCATGGCTGAACAGACAGAGAAAAGAGAAACTGCATCAACAAGAAATCCAACCCACTGAGCAAAAGACGTGATTTCAACGTTGCGTCTATGCTTTAGCTCTCATATAGCCCAGGATCATTACGGCTATGTATAGACCTATTTTAGACCAAGCAGTAAATACATTATTACAATGAATAAACATCTGTAAATACCAAGAATATGCACCAGAGAAGTAATTTCAACATTGCGTCTATGTGTAGCTCTCATATAGTCCAGGATAATATTGTCTATGTATAGACATCTAATAAACTTTCACTTTTCAACCCCATTTAAACTTAATTTAGCCTAGACGGCTATGGGCCATTTAGACGTGTTTTAAACGTCTAATCAACGTAAAATTGCTCAGTGGGAAGCTCCGCTTGAACACCGTTTTCCTCAGCACGGTTTGGTTTGTTTGTTAGAAAATGATAAGAAATTCTTTAAAAAGAACAATAAGTCTGTCAGTTTATTTGGTTTGTTTAAGTTCTCAGTTGGTTTCAGTGAAACTCCATAAACTCCTCCAGTGCTCTGGGGATCTGGTGCCACACGGTGCGTGCCACCAGGCACTTGAGTCTCATCTACAAAAACATGACCTATAAAGGCTAAACGTCTGAGGGTGAAGGACTGGCTACTCAAAAGAGAGACCAATGGATCATTTCACACTCTAGTCAAGGAGCTTGATCCAATGAGCCTCCGGTGACTGCATTCTCCCTTTGATTCAAGGAAAATAAATAAATAAATAAATAAATAGCTCTTTGTTGCCACCTTGTGACATCAGTATGAAATTGTAGCTTGATATGTGATTGTATTTTAGATAACGGCTCTGATTCTCATAAAAACTTTAGAAAAACTTTAGCATTACCAACCTTGCATGAAGTCTATGAGGATAATCTCCTTCTGAAGCGTCCAAGAGACCATAATTCTGTTTTATCGTTTTGTTCATTTTGGTGATAAGCCATCGAGTTGAAATCAATCAGTTGAAATCGGTTGAAATGATACCGCATCAACGATAGTTTGCCTAGCTCACGTTTGTTTGTTGACATGGCTCAGCTGTTTGACGTCATCATCTGACACGTTATCAGCGTTTTGATTGGCTGTTGCGTGAAACTAGTTTCACAAAGATGAGAGTTTTGCAACTGTTGCGGCTGAGTTTCAGACAAGTTTCAAGTGCGTTGCAGAGGGCTTTACACCATGCAACTCAACTGCAACTTAGTTTCACCTGAGTTTCAACCAACTAAAGTTGCGTGAAAGTTTCACCGAGTAAAGCCAGCCTAACAGGCTAACATGCAACTTTTCAGCCTGGAAATTCTGCAACCTGGGAATGATTTAAAAACAAAACAAAAGCACTCAGATTTGGTTCTCCTACAAGTTACAGCACTAAAATGACTCTGTTTTTATAATAACAATAAAACATTTTATTTATATAGCGCTTTTCTAAGTACTCAAAGACACTTTTTTAGATGGTTAGTAATGATAAAAGCACCATTTCTTAACACTACAGTGCGTTATTTGTTTGTGGTTTCTGAATGAAACTAGAGAATTTCCCCTTCTCTCTAGCAGTGGCAGTAATTTACCTGCAGTAATGGCGTCTCTGTGCTCTGCTTGCCGCAGACTGTATGGATGATCAGAAAACAGCCTCTGCACAGATCCACATTCATCCCAGTTAGCCAGTCTATCACTTCACTTCTTACACTTCCCACTCTGTCTCTCTCCTCTCCTGCCTTTCCCCTCAACATCACTGTCATCTTTCTCTCTTAAATGAGATTACTAAATTTGAGGCAAGTCTTTGTCCATGCCACCATTTCTACTTTACAGTTTACATTTCAGGCATTTCGCTGATGCTTTTATCCAGAGTGACTTACAATAAGTGCAACAATAAAGTTTACAGTCCCAAGTTGCTACCATTACAGGCATCCAACAGGACAACGCAGTCTCATAAAAGACTTTGTGAGCACAAACTGTGAAACACAGATTAAAGCTCTCTGTGATAACTTGCCAGTCAGCAGCTCTTCTGGTCAGAACTCGCAAATGCACTCTGTCGAACTTTTAATGACATCAGACAACAAACAAGCGTGTCTGTAGGCTGCTTAGGATAAAACTATCTGTACACAGAAACACTCACAATACTGTAAGATGCTTGGGATAGAACGCTAGATCTGCCGTTGTAGAATCACTACGAAACCAAACCCCTCAAACTTATCCCCGAAATGTCCTTAATTTCTCCATTACCTAAACATTAACTATCCATTAAAAATAACATAGCTTTAAAAAAGTAAGGTTAGTATCATGTGTTTTTAAGGGATTTATTCATGGGTTGATTCACACGAGTAATTAAAGGGATTTTTTATGAATTTTATGCAGGTTTATCAATGAGTTATTAATGGAAGGTTCCTGTCTCCCTGAATTCTACATTAAATTAGAAAGTACGGAGTCAAAAATTAAGAGGTGTTTACGGTGGTTTTCTCCATTAATAACTCCTTTAATTAATTTTAAGGGGATTTTGCATGAATTAAGGGGTGAATTAATGTAAATGTCAGGTTATTTTAAGGCATTACTGGTTCGTAGAGAATACTACTCACAAAAACGGGCTAATAGCTACAATACTAAGTATAGTTAGTCTTAGCGCTATACTAACATCTTACCCGGATGTTAGGTAGAACGCATCACTTGCTGTGTGACCCTCCAGCGTCTGTTCAGTCTGTTCAGCTGTTCAGAGTCTCATGCTATGTTGATGGTTTTGTTGGAGCTTGGAAAGGCAAACTGCAACACTTTTGTGACCAATTGACCAATTACAAGTGAATGTTTTACCACAAAAAAGTCATCACATAGACCTTTAGGTTTTTTGGACACGTGAAGATTACATTCTTCTTATAAGTTTCCAACAGTCCCTACATACATCCCATGTCTTTGGTGCTGAGCCAAAGCGTGAACACATCGGCATCTAATTTGTAGAAAAATGACTCTCGTTTGAATGCTCCCAACAATTTTATTAATTGACAATGTTTCGATCATTTTTACCTGAGGAAGATCCTACTGGTTATCGCAAGGTTGTCAGTTAATAAAATTGTTGGGAGAATTCAACGAGAGTCGCGAGCCATTTGTCTACAAATAAGATTACGCTCTTTCCACAACAAAAGGATTATGTGACAGAAGCATGAATTGGACACAACATTTTCACATGTTCGTCACATGAAAAGATTAGCTAACGGTTAAGTTTAGGTTAGGTCAGTTTGTTTAAGGTTAGGTTAAGATTTTGGTTTTGATTTGAAAACTTCCCTCCCAGTAGAAAACTCCACCTAATCCTTTCCTGCTGGGGAAACATTTAATTTGCATTTGAAGACATCGTTCTCATTCTGTGAAACCAGGCTGAACAGTGAGGAGTGCAGGGGTCAAAGTTCTAACAGCAGATATAATAAATATTCCTGTATTCCACATAGAGGAAACACTGAAGCACCACATATGAGTAAAGTTCATTTTAATTAATACAAAAGCAAAAACAGAAAACTAAAACTAGATATCCATGCATGAGAAGACATTATTGTTTTGTTCCAGGTTTGCTGGAAGCCTTGGCTCCCAGTACGGGGGTTAAGCATTCAGAAGGGATTTATTTTGTTGTTTTTAATTCCCCTCCTATCCACTGTTACGCTCCACAGAGCATGAATGGGGATAAATATTCAATATTGCCCTCTAAAAAGGCTATTAAAGGAAGTTATATTGTATTTTCTTAAGGTCAACCAATAAAAAACTTAGACGGCATTGCCTTTTAAAAGAGAAAGTGCTGAGGACAGAGACGGGACGGGCAGACGGACATACTGTGTTCAGAGACAAGAAAAGATGAAGGTTGCCATGGCAACAGACTTGGGGTCAAGTGGTTGTGTTTGTTTGTTCTTATTTTAACCTTTATTTATCCAGGGAAGAGTTTTGCTGAGCAAGTGTGCTCTTTTTCAGCAACGCCCTGCTTTACACTTACACACATTCACAGGTCTTCTTCTACTGTCGGCCACTGAGCCGCTGAGCAGCTCGGAGATAAATGCCTTGCTAAATGGCATCAAGAGTGTTCTTCATCCCCTCTCCATGGCCAGATTTTCCCAGCCGGTCTGGGAATTCGAACTGGCAGCCTGACGATCCCAAGTAGAAATGGAAAACAGGGACAACAAAGGCAAACATGGTTATACAGTCTAGATATACAATAATCAAATGCGATAATCAAACAAGAACAAGACAGAGGGGGGAGCTTGGGGGAGACAATGACAACACCTGTATTGGGTTATACAATTATGTTGAAACACAAAATAAGTGACAGACTGAGTTATGGGTGACAGAAAGTTGGCTTTTTAACATTGCTGGCAATGGTGAGAACCGATCTATATCCTGCGGAAGTATGGCAGCCATGTTTGTGAAAAAGGTCTATTGAGATAAACACACATCCAGAGTTTCCCCACAGGAACACAAATAGCCCAGAAACTACTTTTTCTGCTCTCTAATGTGTAATTTATTGCTAATCATTATTTTTTACTCCTGACCAAGCCCATCGTTTATTTTTCCCCGTTCCCGGTATAATTCCCGTCCCACAGGATCCTCGTTCAGATGTCATCCTCTCATCCCAAACCCGCCTCGCTAACCTTTAGGCCACTGCTGCCCAAATTCTCATCTATATTACAAAGACATAAAAAGAAATAATTTGTTTGGGTTTGCTTTTATTATAGCTGTGATGGTTTTTACAGCATAATTATAGCAGAGTCCTAGGGCAGCACATTCCCTGGCTTACACACATAAAGAAAAAAAATTTACTTTGGTAAGTACTGTAGGCCAACAATTTCTTAAAGGGTAAATTGCATTAAACTTTCGATTAATTTCCAGAATCTCAATATACTAACAGTGTAGAATATCAATATCCTCCAAATGTGATCATTTATTCCAGAGTCAGGAACAATGACTGCCATTTACCCAGGTTATGTAATTTTTACTCGATCATACTTACTCAAGAAGACAGTCGCTTCACTTTCACACACTAATATATCAAACCACTCTGAGGCAAAATTAATTAAATGTCGGGGGGAACGTACCTATTTAATTCTTATATTGATCTGGTCAAAGTCTCCTCATCACTTACACCTTTCAGAAATAAACTGCTATGTCATCTTCTCTCTAAATCTATTCTTTGAATAATATATACATGATTACTTGTAGAATATCCATCCTGCTATAATTCACTATTGTACCATTAACTCACTCATTACTTATTAACTTGCTGTTGTTTCAGACTTGTATATGCATGCAGTCAATGCTGTCATTAAAATACTATCTATCTATCTATCTATCTATCCATCTATCCATCTGTCTATCTATCCATCTATCATCTCTTTCTCTCAGTCTCTTCCAAACTGACTACCGTGTAAAAAGCAGTTCTTTGGTAGCGGCTGAAGTCATTTTGAATTGTTGAGCATTGAGAGCGGACAGCTCCATCAATCAAGGAGTGCAGGTATTTTCCAGCCTTGTGATCTTAAGTAATTTGGCTTCGACCCCAAAGATATCCATCAAGCTCTCCACGGCGAAAATGTAATTCTGCTCAAAAATGTATTAGGCCTCGTCTCAGTGTTAATGTCTGTCAAAGCGAACTGTGATTAGGAAACAACAACACTGTGCCTTGACACTTCTCCCATCTGGTACATAAAGGTTGTGTAACACTAAAACGCAGGCGTGACCGAAATGTAACAGAAGGAGCAAATGAATCCACGCATATCAAATCAGTAAAAATCTGTCCTGATGCTATCGCTCCCTGTCAAATCAGATTTGTACAAGCAGTACCGCCGCACATCGTCTGTCTCTGGCCTCAAACAGAAGCAGGAGGCGCTCACCAGACCAGAAGTCTGAGTGAAGTGCTGCAGGCTCAAACAAACCAGACGGGGGTAAAGGCAAGTAGATTTTGCAGGTTTTAGGCATTTTAGGTGGACTGGAAGCTGACAGCTATACTGATGCTGTTTAAAAGGATGGTGGATTGTTTCTTTGTTGTCTTGAAGTTTTAAAACCTGAAATCTCACCTGGTGAAGTAATCGTTGAGTCACTGGTACTATCAACCCCCTGCAGATACATTCAGGTTATTTTGTGTTAATTAATTACTTACTTATTGCCCCTTTTACTTTGTATATGCTCAAAAAGTTCTTCCTTAGTAGAATAGTATATAACTACACAGACTGAAAACGTGAAATGAAAACAAATGAAACTAAAATAAGAGAAAAAAAAACTTTTGACCAGCCAATCACAGACAAACATTAGACCTGCCCACTCCTGTTGACACGCCCACTGCTTTAGCCCCTCCCACCAGCCAGCGGTGTTCATCTGTTCCAGTTACCCATGCTCGCGAAAGCCAGCAAACCTGCAGTCATGTCGCAGTTACTAAGAACTAGTCCATACCTGGGGATGTGTGCGCCACAACTCCACGCAGACTTGCCAAAAATGCGCATAAACAGCATAAATTTGGGAAAATGGAAAAATCAGCTTTGTCAGTCCCTGCCTATGCCAATGCTCAATGCCCATGTGCAGTTTCAGATTAATTGGCCAACCCATGGAGGAGCAAAATGAATGCAGACAGATGGACAGAGTTTTCCTCATTTTATAGTAGGACAGCATAATAGCCTGTTCTCTTGAAAAAATGAATGACCTGTGGCTTTATTGAGCAGTAACAATAAACATGTTGCAGCTATTATTATTACTATTCCTGTCATGGGTTTCAATGGTGAGTTTTAGTTTACAGTCTAAATGCTGTTTCAGACGCTTTCCCTCTCTGACAAGAAGAAAATTCTGAAGGAAAATCTGAATACATACAAAAGTCATTTTTGGTCAATTTAAAGATATAGAATAATTGTGCAAAATATTGGTTATTGGCCGCTTCAATCCAAAAATACTTGTATTGGTATCAGCCTTCAAACATCCATATTGGTCAAACCCTAATCAAGAAAAGAGGAGAGGAGGCGGGAGAGATTGAGAGAGGAGTGTCACAGGCTGGAAGTGACAAAAACTGCTTGATAAAGATGGATGTGATGAGGATGCCAGTTGAAAAATAGAGTGATGCATTGTCAGGTTTTGTCAAAAGTTGACTTGATTAAAATAGACAGTTTGACAAATGATGAATGATAGACAACGGAGGTAAAACGCAAAGCAAAGCAACACTCTACCTATCAACTCTGGTCTGGTCTGTTGTTTTTATATCTTCTCTGATGGTCATGCATGTACGTATTGCTGCTGTATTCATTCATATCCTGCATGTTGTACATTGTATGGCTCCTAACTTTGAAAATCGGCCATCAGATTTATTTATTTATTTATCAGATTTACTCTCCTCTTGTCTACTCAACTCTTTAAAAGCTTTCTAAATCAAATCGTCTTTTTTAATTTATGAAATCTCTTTATCACTCTGTTTTTCAGTCTAATTTCATTTACTTCCACCTTTCATAGTGAAGAAGAGGGGAGAGAGGTAGAGAGGCTTTGCAGTTGTGTAATAAATCTCCTATAGCAGCCGTGTTTGGTGCTATCATGGAGGACCATCGGACAATTGTCTGTGCATGAATAAAGTCTAAATAGATAAAAAAGCGGGCTAGAAAAAGAGAGACACCTGAAAAAGATTGTTGATTGTATATTTGTTTCCAAATGCAGAGCAAGTAAAAGAGATGAGGAGAAAGGTGGGAGAAACAGGAGAAAGGTGATGTGGGAGTCAAGCATAATGTGGTGAAGACTGAAGATGAAGAAATTTTGTAAATACATAAAGTCACAATGAAACCACATTTTGAGAGCATCTTGCTTCCTTAATGTGATGTATTTCCTGCTGAAACAGGATATTGGATCATAGCGCAGGGAGGGATCGTTCAAAAGTGTAAACCAATGGGAGATCAGTTAAGGAGCAAAACACAGTTTGATTTGATGAGAGGGGCGGAGGGGCGGGACTGTTCAAAAATCTGTGATGGTTTTATTGGTTGAAGGTTTTATGTACGCCATATGATTAAGTCACCAGTAAAGATTTTCTGTTTCTAGGAAGTAAATGTAATGGGATTTTGATATAATAATACAAGAAAATTAATTATCTATAATTTTACCCCCAGAAGATTCCCTAGTGTTTCCTTGTGTTTCCTCTTCCCTGTGTTCCTAGTGCTCCCCGGTCTGTCTCTGGGTGCATCCCAAGTCTCTTACTTGATATTTCCTCGCTCCTCAATCCTCGCTTGAACCGGAGGTCGTTCTGGTCCGCCATTTTGAAGGTCGTCCCAAAGCTCTTATTTCTGCTCCGAGGAGCGAGGAGACACGAGAGCAGCCTTCCCGGAAGACTTTCAGCCGAACACCATGACGTCAATCACTCCTACATCTGGCACATTTGAACGGGATGGCAGAGAAACAGTACAAGTGTAAGTGCCCGTTATTTTATGCTTTTTGATATATAACGTTAATGCAAGAACATGGGGAACCTAAATTACATTTATTTCATCCACAACCTGTTTTGTTGTGCAGAAACGGACGTCGCTTCACATGACGCTTCAGAGGAAAGGACGTCTCAATTCTCTAAAAACATATTTCCTCGTTTCCTCTCTCCTCGCATGGTTTCCTTGCGTCTCTCCATGCATCCTCAGTGGGAGGGACTAAGACGCAAGTGAGGGAAACATGGATGCAATTTAAGAGACTTGGGATGCACCCTCTCTCTCTGTCTGTGTTTTCTTTGTGTGTGTATTGGCGTGGGCGTGGTCTCCCTTCCTCGTTCTCCTGGCTCCCGGCTCTGCTCGTCCTGCACACCTGTCTGCAATCGGCTCATCACCTCTCCCAGTCTGCTCACCTGCCTCTCATCAGCTCATCTGCCTACAGTATATCTACCCCGGCTCTTCAACCATTTGTCACCAGATTGTTGTTTCAACCTCAGTGGTGCTCAAGTGCTCAAGGCCAAATCTAGTAGAAATCCCAGTGACTTTGTCTCTTCGTGCTTCCTGTGACTAACCAGCCTCTCTCTTATCCCAGGATCATCACCCGGTGGCCTGTCTTCCTGCTTGTCTCCCTGCCTGCCTGCCAGCCACCTCCTAGCCTCCAAGCTCCCCCCGCCTGCCATGCTTCCCCTTATCCCACGCTCACGCCAAGCCCCGCTCCTCCCTTACAATAAAACCTTTTCCTTACCCACACCACCCTGTCCGTGTCCTGCGTTTGGGTCCCACCTGTGCTAATAACAGGTGTATGGTTTGATAGTTAGAATAGAATGAGCTAAAAAGGCGAAAAAGTCATTTTCATTTCAGTGTGACTTTAAATGGTTCACTTTTCATGGCTGTGCTCTTTACTTAATAGCGGCTGAATGAATCTGAAGGAGAAATTTTCACATGCGGAGCAATCACAATACTGGACCTTCATCTGTAGACAGTAACTGCTGAAAATGAAATGATGCCAACATGTGGAGTGGAGGCAACCCAGCGCTCCAACTGCTGCAAGTCTGTCTGACTGGACGGACTTCAACAGAGACAATCAAGACATCCATGAGACGATAACCGGAAATACTCTAACTCTAAATATTAATGGATTTTTGAAAAACTGATTCCAGTTCCATCTCTATTCAAACAGCCATGATCAAATATCTCTACCGATGCATTGAAATTTAAACTCCTTTTAATATTGACCCTTCAAAGAACTGACAGCATGATTATCCTGTAAGAGAGAGAGAGAGAACAGACTGGTAATTAACACTCCTCTCATGCCAAGCCATTATGTTTGTAGAGCCCACATTTTTTTGGACACTTCAGCCACCGCTCCTCTCCAGAACAGAGCGTAAGACAACTGTCATTATGTTTAATAACGCAGAGTCAAATTTGATTTAGACTCCCTTAAATTTCTCCATTAAACCTCACAAAATGGAGAGGGTTTTGGTTTTATGGCTTGCCTGTGGGGCATGAAATGAGACTTTTAACCAGCAGCCACTTTGCTGAGTCATTACTGTTACGTTCCCACAGTTAATTAGGTTAATATAGAGATACTGAAGTTTTAAGCCAACTTCTTTTAAAAGCACTGTGCAAACTGGATTAGTTTCACTTTGGGGAGGTCATGTAATGTCATTTTACTGAACTTTGTGTAATTCCAGAGGAACATTCAACAGGATAAAAGCTCTCTGTTAATTAATGAAAGTGTGTACCAAAATGCGTTTGGTAAATGGTGTGAGTGGATTGAATGTTGAATAATGTTAGTATTATTTATTTGATATATGCATGTTTTGGTAATCTGATGGACACAAAAAACATAATTATTGCATTACATTAATGTAATTCAAGCTGTATCTGGTATCAGATGAGCTCTGAGCTTGCTGAAAAACAGCAGCTAATCTGCATTGAATTTTTCTATTCTCTGGACTTTTGTACTGGATCAAAATTACCGATGTCATTGGTAATAATTACAATTACAGCACCTCCCCCAGTAAAACAAAATCTGTATTAACTGCGGAGATCTTAGATGATTTTAATCCTGGACGAATCTGCTTTGTCTGTAATTTGTAAAGTAAAAAGCGACGCAAATTACAAGACTGTCCTCCCCCAAAAAATGTTTCTCTCTGCGGCGAAAAAAAAAATTGGATGACATTCCTTTTATTCTCAGTGGAAAATGCAATATTTTAAGATAGTTTCGGCATTAAAATGTGTTGTGATAACATTTCTAGCGAGAAATGTATATTTTATTTTCATAATCTTTGTTCAGTGAATGTATATGATGTTTAGTTTGTTAGTTATTACGAAGATTCATTCAGGCTTCCTATCGTTGCTATGGTGGTTGCTATGGACGCTGCTATCGCTGAAACCACGCAGTTGCATGTTGTTTGAATCATTGTCTTTGCGTTGTGTAGTTATCTGAGCTGTTATGTTATTTCTTATTTATAACACCATATGGTCATAAGTTCAGTTCCTGTCAGAGCGCTGTTTTGTCAATGTCTCTGGCTCATGTGAAGGACGGTCAACAGGCAACAGCAAACTGCTTCTCCACCCTTTAAACTAAAACAACCCAGTCACCAGAATAAAATGTTGACACACACACAAATTACGAGACGCAGACCAACGTAGCCATCTCCTGCCACCGGTAGGGACGCTAATTTAGGAAACGCTCCTGTGGGTCGTATTAGAGGGTAGGAACAAACCACCTATGTGATCGCATGGGTTGGAGGCATACCAATGCCACTAATCGACTCAAATTGTAAATCGAATAGTAATTTCAGATGTAATTTGTTTTAGACACACAACTTATTTTTTTTCTTCTTCTAGACGCTCGATTTCTATGTTCCTCCTGTCATGAATAATGGAGGCAGCAGTGGAATCTCTAGAGCAGTGGTTCTCAAACTTTTTCATGTCAAGGACCCCTAAACTGACACAAATTAGACCACGGACCCCCATTTGATAAGATTTTTGCTTTAGATGTTTTATTACATAAAGTGTATGAAACCCATGACAAAAATTATAGTGAAAATAATTATTCCCCTTTTTGCTGGGGACCCCCTGGAACCCCCTCAAGGAGCCCTGGGGGTCCCCGGACCCCACTTTGAGAACCACTGCTCTAGAGGAAGGTTTTGAACGCATTTTCGGTGCAAATTTCAAGTTCTGATTTGTCAAGTCAAGAAGTCACAAATTGTAAAATCTTGACCATATACACAGTCTTATACAAAATGCATTTCACAAAATGCAGAGGCTCATTAATTACATAACGCTCACACATAGTCCTGTGTGAATAGAGCCTATGTCACTTTCACCTTGTTCACTGCATACATGAAGTTTAAAGAAATAAAACCCTAGTCATTATTCGTAACTCATTTCAAAAGTAATCATGTTACTTTACTCATTACTTGCCGAGAATAGCAATTCATTACGCAGCCTGCAGCCTCAGGAATGCCCTCCATGCTTCACAAGACTGAGAATTTATTCCATGCATTTCCATCCAACTCAGAACAACTATTTCATGGTATGTTGCTTCACTGCTGGACTCTCACCTATACAGCTTCAGGCTGCTGCAGGATGCTGCCTGAATGCATAGCGTGCAGACATGGAGAGTAAAATGTACAGACTACTGTCAGTCGCACTGTCCACTTACACCGAATGTGAAGTTGTCGCTAAGTAACGTGTTATGTTTTTTGGTGTTTTTTTATTGTATTTATCCTTTATTTAAGCAGGGTAATCATGTTGAGATTTGCATCTTCAAGACAGCATGACATACAAACAATCAAGAAGAAAAACACAATGGTAAAAACACATGAGAAAATAAAGACGCAATAATAAGCTTCAGCACATCAGGTAAAAACATGAGTGCTCCATGGTCAGCAGGTCTCCAGTTTGTCCTTTAAATTCAAATCAATTCCGATAAGAGAGTTTAGCTTCAGATCTTTTTGTAATAGATTCCAAGAAAATGGAGCAGCATAGCTGAAGGCATGTTTTCCAAATTCTGTTCTTATATTGGGAACTTGATATGAAATATAGTTTTGTGATCTCAGATTGTAATGCTCACCTCTTGGTTATGTGAATAAAATGTTTATGTAAGATGGCAGCTGCCCCAGAATGGCTTTGTGTAATTGTCTTCTTATAGCAGAAGGCTGACCTGCCAATTTACACTACCAGTCAAAAGTTTGGACACATGCATTTTTCACATTTTAGAAAAATAGTAAAGACATCAAAACTATGAAATAACACAAATGGAATTATGACTCAGACTCAGACTACTTTATTATCCATTAAATTTACATAGAATGGAAATTCGTCTTTGGCACTGGCATAAAAGACAACGCACACCATACACAACAATACACAATAATTATACATTAAGGTAGGGTAGAATCTTAACGTGACTGCGGGGCAAGTGGCAGTAATAGAAGTGATGAGTGGGTTGTTCTTCAACTGGCTTGTAAGTCCGTTCTAACCATCACAACAATGCATAATACACAGCAGTACGTAACAATAAACAAATAAATGTACATTAAAATAAGTGATGGTGTTGGTTGCAGAATGCCCTGAAGAACATCCTTAAAAAAAAGGAAGGGGTTTAGGGGAGAGGATTAAAATAAACGTGAGTGTGAGTGTGTGGGTGGGGGGATTGCGAGTTCCAAGGGGCCTATTTAAACAGGCTCTTATTGAGGATGGTCACAGCTGATGGAATAAAGGATTTCTTGTAAGCGTTTTTCCTGGCCATTGGGACTTTCAGTCTGCAGCCTGATGGCAGCAACTGAAATGCTAAGTGGAGAGGATGGGTGGGGTCATTGTAGATCTGGATTGCCTTTTTGGTTGTGGATTGAGAAAATAAGTCCTGGAGTTGTTAGGGTTAGAGTTGTTTGTCTCTAATGATCTTGCTGGCCTGATTGACGACCTGTGTCAGTTTGTTCTTAGAGGTTTTCATACCATGAGACAATGTTAAATGTGAGAACACTCTCAGTTAGTGATTTATAGATCATGGACAGGGTGTGCTGGCTGGTGTTAAAGCTCCTGAGAAGAGCGAGGCGCTGTCTTGCTTTCTTGTAGATGTAGTCGACATTGTCCTGAAAGGTGAGTTTATTCTCTATTACTGTTCCCAGATATTTGAAGTGGGTGACCTGCTCCACATCCTGGCCCTTCATACCGATTGGCTTGTAGGTAGGACCTGCGCTGCCTGCTCTCCTATTGCCTCCTAGACACAGCCCCTTGGTGTTGGTGACATTAAGGTCTAAAAAGCTGTTGTCAAACCAGGAGGCAAGGCTGTTGATGTACTGGCAGTAGGAGGCGCTGTTCATATCCTGCTGGCAGGCGACCAGGGCCATGTCATCTGCATACTTAATAATGGAGAGGTCACTGCTGTTATACTGCACTTCATTTGTGTATACTGAGAACAGCAGGGGAGATAGTACACATCCCTGAGGGACACCTGTATTCAGGACAAGGCAGTCAGAAAGGGTGTTGTTGATGCAGACACGCTGGGGTCGTTCTCTCAGGAATTCCCTGACCCAAAGGACCAGACTGTTGCTGACGTTCAGGTCACACAGGCGCTTTAAGAGGAGGTGGGGCTGGACTGTATTGAAAGCAGAGGAGAAATCCATAAAAAGAATACGGACGTGAGTGTTGGCTTTGTCTAGATGACAGTGGACTTTATCCAAGAGAGTGAGTGTGGCATCTTCAACACCACAATTAGCTCAGTAGGCAAATTGCATGGGGTCCATAAACTCAGCTGTTTGAGATGAGAGTTCTTTACACATTAGACGCTCCATACATAAGTAGAGATGTGAGAGCAATGGGTCTTAAGTCATTAAGAGATTTGGCATGAGGTGTTTTTTTTGGTGTTTTTGGTACAGGGATGATGGTCGCTGTCTTCCAGGCCTGGGGGACAAAGCTTGACTTAAGGAATAATTGGAACAGTTGGGTGAAAATAAGTCCCAGTTGAGCCGCACATTCCTTTAGCACCTTCCTCTTGAGTCCATCTGGGCCAGGAGCCTTGCGGGGGTTGACCCTTTGTAACACAGAGATGACCTCTCTCTCCTGTAGGATCATAGGGCATGGGGTCATTCCAGTGCAGACAGCCTCATACTCATCACTGAAGTCCTTTTTATCGAATCTGGAATAAAATGAGTTCAGATTCTTTGAGAGACTGAGGGGGTCATCACACATTCAGGAGGGCTGGTTTCTGCTGCCTGCCCATCATTTTGTTCAATCCCCTCCAGGCATCTTTTGCATTACCAGTTCTCAGTTTCTCCTCAACCTTGTCCTTATAGTCTGTCTGTGCTTTTTTGATCATGCGTCCTATCTCATTGTTTAGCTCTTTCATTTTTTGAGAGTCACCCTGCAGAAAGGCTTTTTTCTTCAGATTTAGGTGATGTTTCAGTTCCTTCAGTTTGTTAACCCATGGTTTATTGTTACGGTAGATTCTGACTTCCTTTGTTTTAATTACAGAGTCTACACAAAAGTTTACATAGCTGGTAATGGTGTCATTTAGTAGTTCATAATTGTTTAGGCAATCCTGGTCATTGAGAAATAAGTCCCACTAGCCTCAAAGCAGCCCCTCAGCTCATCCACTGAGTTATGTGTCCAGGCCTGAATATGCTGGACAGCGGGTTTAGCCCTCTTTAGTAACTGATGGTACTTTGGTAGGAGGACCTAAAGGTGGGCGTAACCTAGACACATAGTCAGTCTCGTCAGGCATGTTACATATTGTTCAAGATTTGGCAAGAGTGTGGAGACATCGCATCTGTTAAAATCTCCAAGTAGGAAGACCGGGTCATCAGCAGAATTATGCAGCGCCTTGTTATAACTGGCGGCTATGCGATCAGCTGCAAGTGCATAGTCTGGCCCAGGCACATACACCAGAATTATTGTGATCTGTCCAAACGCAGGTAATGTGGTCTGAATGAGACAGTCATTATTTCGTAGTGAGTGGAACAGTCAGTTTCACGAACCGTGATGTTTGTTTCCCAGCTGGTGTTTACAAACAGGCATAGTCAAATAGTCAAATTGGATGAGAGAGTATCGCTCCAAGTCGATGTTGTTTACATCCTCAGTCAAACATGTTTCAGTAAAGCCCTGCTGAAATCCCTGTCATGTTTGACAAGTACAGCAAGTTTGTGCATTTTATTCTGTAATGAGTGAACGTTGGATAAGGTTATTGTTGGGAGGGGGAATCGACTTCCCCTCCGTTTGAGTCGGTTCCGAATCCCCCTTCTGGCTCCTCTCTTTTTCTTTCTCTTTTCGAAGCAGATAATTTCAGGAGAGCTGAAGAGAAGTTTTGGAGGAGTCTTACTTGTGTGTCGGAGACTCAGCAAATCCTCACGGGTGTAAGCGGGAAACGTAGGCATGGGTAGTCCATTGTGCCACGGATCGTGTGGTTCCATTCCATACGTGCTTACAATGTCACAGATAATCGTCAGAGTCCAGATGGCTGCTATGAGCTTGATCAACATGTTGTCAAACATGATCGCCAGGTGTGGAATTGTTCCACTTAAAAACTTGGTACAGACTTTGATACAAAGTAGACAAACAAACAAACACGCCTGGAACCGAGGGTCACCACTCGCGCATGCGCCCCTCCTCCTCCAAGTGACCAAAAAAGTGTTAAACAAATCAAAACTATCTTATATTTTAGATTCTTTAAAGTAGCCGCCCTTTGCCTTGATGGAAAGGCAAAGGCTTTGGAAAGAAATTCATGTCAACTTCACTCTTAGACAACACTTTGTCTAAGAAACTAATTTCAAGCATTTAAGCAGAAGCCTTTAGATCAAAATGGCTTTAAGATAATGCAAAACACAGTACAATCAATCAGGTGTGTCCAAAGGTTTCACTGGTAGTGTAAACAACTAACAATGTAGTGTAAGGGGTTTACTGTTTGTAACAAACCCTAATATGTAAGCTCTGATACATATGATCTTGCACCAACGTCACCAAGACAAATTCCAGTGCATTTTATTATACTTAGGTATAAAATGTGATTCTGGTTCAGCCTTAAAAACTCAAATGACTTGTGAAGATGACTTGTTGAGACTTTTGCAGGATATTTCCTGAAACATCTCTAATCAAAGTCATTCAGCAGCAATCCAGAGAGACAATGCCATTTTGTTTGAGCAGAAGTATTTTATATTGCAGTGTTGGTTGGGGAGGCGAAATGTGCCAGGGTGGTTTCTGGTGATGATGTGATACGTTTTAATGAGTTTGTGCTGCAGGACTAAATACGCTCAGAATGGCCCCCGAGCCGAGGCAGTGTACGAACAAACAGCCTGAGGTTTACAGTCCTGCTGGACAAGACAGTGTGATTGTTAGACTCCTGGAAGACAAATCAAAATTGTAGGAATTAGTAATGTTGTGGATTCTTTTGGACTGTACAAAAATGTTTAAAGCTGCACGAGGACAGATTTTTATGTGAAAATAACAGAGGTGAGGACACATGACTTGGACTCGAGTCACAATTTTCATTGCTCGAAACTTGATTTGGACTTGGGTTCTGGTGACTTGGGACTTGACTTTGACTTGTACTTTGATGACTTGAAAAGGTTTCTAAAGTCTTGTGAATTTGTATGGAATGATTGAATTTATTGAAGTTGAAACTGATTATAGAAATCAAACTCATGATG
This sequence comes from Centroberyx affinis, assembly GCF_046629955.1. NCBI lineage: Eukaryota > Metazoa > Chordata > Actinopteri > Beryciformes > Berycidae > Centroberyx > Centroberyx affinis. The sequence continues at coordinate 325,300 of NW_027281325.1, forward strand.
CTCTTACCAAGTTTTTATCCTATTAAAACCATATTGAAAAGTCCTAGATATTTAGCTTTCTTTAAAGACCCTATAGACAACTTTTTTGCTTTTACTTATCATTATGAAGTAAATGTTGATTGCACAGTGTAATGGCTATAGAACATTAACACCATCAGCGTTTAGATTGGTTCCCTATAAGCCTCGCTTTCACTATGCAATTCTGTCTGCCACCGGGTACGATCTCCCGGGAGAATGAAGGCTCGACTTACAGCACAAAGGAAGCGCATCATCCATTGCGCAACCAAAAGAGGATAGGATAGTTTTCCCCGGTAGCGTTAGCCATGTTGCTAACGCTAGCAGCCAGAAAACGAACCAGGAGCTACAAGGAAGCCAGGACCAGCCAGAAACACACATCTATGTTTGTTTCTGGAACAAAAGAAACAAACATCTAACTATGTTTGTTTCTAGCTGCTACCGTTAGCTAGCGTTAGCAACGTTAGCCATGTTGCTAACGCTAACGCTAGCAGCCAGAAACAAACAGATGATCCATTGTCCGTTTGATAATCTAAACAAAGAACATGTTTTCTTGCAGTGGCCTTTCTAAAATGAGCAGTGGTGAAAGTTACTATATTGTGTTATGATCAAGGAGTTGATAAGCAGACAGATGGTTTGTTCTGTTGCACAGAGCTAGGCTCTAACAGAAAGAGATCCGGTTGTCTTTGCGACAGCGGCGCAAACAACAACCACTTGGAAACGCTAGAGGGGGACAACGGGGGGAAAGTTGAAAAGTTGTCTGTATCCACTTTAAGATATTAAATTGATACTGGACTCTTGGTTTGTTCTGACTTGACTTGCTGTTCTACATTTAGACTTGAGACTCGACAATAATGACATGGACTTGACTTGGACTTGACTTGGTGTTCTACATTTAGACTTGGGACTCGAGCAAAGTTGACTTGGTCACACATCTGGAAAATAGACTCCTCTGTTTGTGGGCAAAGAAGTGAACTGATTTTGTGTGTGAAGTAACTCCACTTCCCCGGTGCATAAATGTGCTGTTCCGTTAAAATTCAAGCTGTTTGGAGGATTATGTACATGCCGAATTTACCAGAACACCCTACTGATTAGTAAGCAATTTGTTTTGCCTTGCTGATAAGCAAGACAAAACAAATTGCCAGATTTTTGAAAGGAACTTGGTGTGGCAGGAGCCTTCAGCCTCGGCCCGCTCCTGAGTTTCTGGATGCAGAGATGCAACAACTGTTCGACTTTGTTTCACTCACTAACATTCAGGAACCTGCTGATATTTACTGGTCATATTATGCTTCAGTAAAGCAGAAATATTACACATTTCACCTTCACGTTTCGGTTCATCACTGTGGGAAGAGGTGACCATACCAGAACACCAGAATTTAATTTTGGTAAATCTACAGAGTCTCAGTTAGCGGGGATGGGACGCTCTTCTCTGTTGCAGCACCACTTTGTAATTTAGGCTGATATGACAGGTGTATTTTTACATGAAAATCTTGCCTGGTGCAACTTTAACATGCTGAGGGACTACAGCTGAAAACAAACCTGCTGCCTAACACTGGCACATTCATAGAAACGTTAATTAATGTGCATTGTCCCTGTAGAAATAAACTCAATAAAATAAAGTGGCTAAAATATAAAAATATAATGACAGGCATAGAGAAGTGTTAATTACCTGTCTCTTCTCTTTCTCTCTCTCTCTCTCTCACATTCATTCATTGTTCATTCTTTTTCTCCCTCACTCTTTTCATTCCCATTTCACTCTTTTTATTCATTTCCCCTCCCTCCCTCCCTTTCTCATTATACTGTTGGAGCGATATCACAGCGTCGTGCCCCTCATCTCCCTCTCTCTCTGGCCTTCTCTCTCCTGTTGCCGGGATTATTTTTGGGATGGCAGGAGGCTCTACGGGACGCCAGGGGTTTAGGCTGTCCAGCTGGGGATGAGAGAAATGAGGAGAGCAGAGAGAGATAGAGGAGGAGGAGGAAGAGGAGGTGGAAGGGTAGAGGATGGACTGGATAATGAGATTGATGCTATGGGAAGAGGATGCAGTTGGCCTAATGGGATAATCAGTGATGTAAAGGAAAAGAGGACGAGCTAATGATGAGAAATGCTGTTAATTCAATCTGGACAGCGGAGGAGGGAACAAACCTCTGTTGTTACAGTATGGTGTTTTCTCACTGTGTGTCTACCTCTCTCTCTCTCTCTCTCTCTCTCTCTCTCTCTCTCTCTCTCTCTCTCTCTCTCTCTCTCACACACACACACACACACACACACACACACACACACACACACACACTACTTCAAGACAGTTTTCTTAAAGTTTTATAGTTTAAAGAGTATATACACTGTATATAAAAACAAACAAAAAAAAACTTTAAGATATACAGTACTGTGCAAAAGTCTTAGGCACCCTAGATTTTTTATATAAATGTCTTAGAAGTCTTACATGTTTATTTGTTTTCTGCATTAGTGTGTCAGTAGACTGCTGTTTATTGTAAATTTTTGATATTCAGAAACTTTTCATTTCATTAGTTTTGAAAGCATCTTTGCTTTATGGATTTCTTTGACAAATGCCTAAGACTTTTGCACAGTACTGCATATGTATGCTATTTATTTTATATATTTATATTATTTTTGATAGTGCAGACTAGTGGTCAAAATCACTATAAAATCAAAAATGACTTTTTCACCTTGGTAGCTAATTCTCCATTTCCTAATGTACATGTATTTAACAATAAATGCCAAAAAACGGTTACTTTGAGATGTACCAGTAGGCAAAAATACATTTTTGGGTGTGAAAACCCTGTTTCCTTTAAAAAAAAAAGTCCAAGTTCAAGTTTAGGGTACAGGTACAGGTCCAGCCTAATCACACACACACACACACACACACACACACACACACACACACACACACACACACACACAGTTAAACAAAGATCAGTCACAGACGCATCATTTATACAGTTCACATAAACAATGCTAAATAAGTAGGTTTTTGAGTTTTTGCTTTTGAACACAGTGAATGTCGGCGCCGCCCTCCGGTCAGCAGGCAGGCTGTTCCCTTTGTGAGGAGCAGAAAACCTGAAGGCCAATTCACCAGATTCAGTTTTTCCTAAGACAGCATGGTCGCGTCCCGCCGGCTGAATTCATTCATTTTGAAGAAAGCGGGAATTTGTGAAGCTCAGGATTACGAGCAAAGCGTTTCACAGTGGATTTCTTCACCAGCTACGGCCAGTGTGTAACGGCTTCACTGTCTGTTCTGCTCCAACCAGACTGTCAGAACAGATGGAGCAGTGAGTGTGACGTCACCCACTGTCTTCTGGAGGGCCGGTTTGACGCCTGGAGATTGGGTCTGCAGTCGCCGCCGTGTTGACAGTTTTTGGAGCCGGAGCAGCCATTTTCATATCTGTCAATGGTGGAAGAAGTACTGAGATCTTTTACTTCAATAAAAGTAGCAATACAACAATGTAAAAGTATTGGCAGCAAAATGTACTTAGAGTATCAAAGTAAATATTCATTATGCAAACTGTCCCATTTTAGAGTTATATTTTTCATAAATTATTTGAATATTAATACTGATTTATTGACATACATGTACATGTAAGCAGCATTTTAAAGTTGTCAACGTGAAGCTAATCTTAACAATTTAGCTATACTTTTGGGTAGTCTAATCTATAACAATGCTATTTTATAGTTATTTTATAAAGATGATCAAATGTTTTAAATATAAAATATTGATCTGAAAAGTAACTAGTAACTATAGCTGTGAAATAAATGTAATGGAGTAAAAAGTACAATATTTCCCTCTAAAATGTAGTGCAGCATAAGTACAAAGTAGCATAAAATGGAAATACTCAAGTAAACTACAAGTACCTCAAAATTATACTTAAGTACAGTACAGTACTTGAGCAAATGTACTTAGTTACTTTCCACCAGTGATATCTGTTATATCCCGTTTATGACACTCTTATTTTGAAAATCTCCATAAGGGCACACATTAGAAGCAGTGAGGCCATAACCTCTTGTTGAAAAAATGTATTGACTTCATATTTTTAGCATTAGTTGGGTTGTGGTCCATTGACTTACTGGGGCTGGGCGGTTTGGAGTCTTTTTGGACTGAAGTGTCCTTGAGCAAGACATTGATTAAATCACTCTGGATAAACACATCAGCAAAAGGCTTAAAATGTGAATGTAATGTATAGGTGGTGTAATAAAAACATCGTCTCACACACACACACATTGATTTCTCATTTATTTATGATTGATGATCTGTAGCCATTCAAGTATAATAACAAAGAGAGTGCAAGAGAGAGAGAGAGAGAGAGAGAGAGAGAGAGTGTGTGTGTGTGTGTGTGTGTGTGTGTGTGTGTGTGTGTGTGTGTGTGTGTGTGTGTGTGTGCCAGCCACATGGACGATCTTTCGGTTCACAGCGTAGTGTGTGTCGCATCACTGTGATCCTGCCGGGAGATTACCAGAGCCCACACAGAGCAGACTGCCTGCTGCGCTCACTCACACACACACACACACACACACACACACACACACACACACACACACACACACACACACACACACACACAAAGGAAGAGGAAAGGAAAGAATGGAGAATGGATTCAATTGTTCCATGTGTGATCTTGGCAACGAAGGTGTGGGCTTATGAAGAATGACTGTATCATCAGTCAGAATGTGTGTGTGAGAGAGAGAGAGAGAGAGAGAGAGAGAGAGAGAGAGAGAGAGAGAGAGAGAGAGAGAGAGAGATTTATTTCTGCTTAAACAAAATGACAAATGATTTTTCACTAAATGGGTTGGCATAACACTTAGAAATTGCTAATTTTTGATGGAAGATACGCCCGACAGTCACCCCACACACTCCTGCCCAGGATCTAAACTGTTGTCAGTATTGACATTTTGAAACTGCTACATTTAGTTATTGTTCTTCTAACTGTTTGTTGATTACTTACTCATTTATTTACGGCTGTGTCAAACTCCACAACCTTTTGCGTCTGCAGGTAGTGTTTTTCCTCAGAATGGATGTGCGGAACGATCCGGAACTCAGCCTCATCAAATCTCTATGAAACATGAAAGGTCACATAAATTAACATAAAACGGGACAGGCCCTCTTATAATGTGCTTCTGTGATTCTGTAAACTCTGGTCCCCTACAGCAGTGGTTCTCAACGTGGGGTCCGGAGACCACCTGGGGTCCTTGAGGGAGTTCCAGGGGGTCCCCAGAAAATATATGAATTGTTAAACTTCACCATTATTTAATTTACAAGAAGTTAATACAATTAGAGAATGTAGAAGAATGACTGTTTTGATCATAGTTTCACTGTTATCTCTCTACCTACAATACAGATAGTCGTGGAATTCGGGACAAAATTATATCTAACGATAAAAATATTTTCAGATTTGGGTCCGAGAGACAAAATCTCATCAAATGGGGGTCTGTGGCTCTAATGTGGACTAAATTAGGGTCTTTGATATGAAAAAGGTTGAGAAGGTAACTGCCCAAATAAAAACACAAAGTCAATGAGAAATACAGAGTGCATGGTGTTTCCACACAGGCTTGGTCCCTGAGATAATGAAGCATTCAACATTTCATCATGTTTTGGGTCTTGTATGAAAATGTTGGTGGGGCCCAGTCGCTCATTATTTTGGTGACCGTGGCTCACAGAAGAGATCTCAGTGGCTTTGAGAGAAAGCAGATTGTTGGAGCTTCAGTGACGAAAGACTATTGCACTTACTGGTGTTTGCCTGGTGGAGTTTTAGTCATACAAACGTTTCTCAGAGGCAGAAACAATCTCATTGGTTGAGTTAAACCTCAGTGGGCGGAACCAAAGAACCACAGGTTTTATTTGACAAGTAACATTTGACTGAAGCTCAGTGAAACAGTGGTTCATGTCATTTACATTGTAAAAGGTATTATAAAGAGCGAGAGAGACTCTATTCAAAGACTTGTCAGACCTAGGGGTTACTTCTTTTTCTTTTAATACTTTGTTTGGCCGAGGCAAGAAACATGAATTAATTGAAAGAAAAATATTACACTTCTTGCATGCTGCTGGCTTATATCAGTGAATATCATACTATAAAGCAAGGAATCTCTGTCTGTCTGTGTGTCCGTCACATATCTCGAGAACCGTTTGTCCGATCTACTTCACACTTGGCGGGTGTATTACTGGGGACCCAGGGACGCGCAGTGTCGGATTGGACACGCGACACGTTCAATATTAATAAACTTTGAATAAACAAGCGAACAGCGCTCTGCTCTTGCCTGATATCAGACATAATTGTCAACTTGTTACACTCCATTTCCATCTTCAGACATTGCCTCCACTCTAACCGATTTCCGTGGGGGAGGGGGATTCGATTTTCCCTAACCAATCACTAGAGACCGACGTATCCGCCTGAATCTAACGTCATTTTAAGTCGACACTGATGCAAAAAAAACATCTCCCCTTTGAATAAATGCCTTCAAAGCAGAGTGCTGTTCGGATTTCAAAGTAATTGGTAGGAGAACAGCCTGGATAGCAGCGTCTATCTTGTCTATAGCGTCTCCATTGTTGTTATTACTCCTCCTTGGTTCCGGCGCACAGCTTGACAACGGCGTTAGTCCCACCCGTGGCGCTGATTGGCTAATCGTTAGTCCCCCCCGGCACTCATTGGACCGATCATTTTTCAACTGAGAAACCGCTGTTTCATGTCATGATGCCAGACCAGAATCAGTCAACTGGTGGAGTGGGCGGAGCCAAAGGTCTGGACCCAGGCAAAATATGGCTTGAAGCATCTAAACCGCCGAAATCCCTAAAAGAAATTTGGGTCCAAGACAAATTTCCCCACGGGGACAATAAAGTATATTGTATTGTATAAGAAGAAGACTGAAGCTCAGTGAAAAAGACAAGAGGTAAGAGAGGAGGAAGCTAATATTATTATTCTAATATTATCCTAATATATTATTATTATTAAGCCTACTAGCTTACTCTGCTACTAACTGAAAAAAAATACAATCTAGCCAAACTTATCAAAAGTTATCTAGGTTAGCTAGTTAGCTAGCTGGCCTTCCATGTTCAAACTAGCAATACTAGCCTATAGCTAGCTAGGTAAGCTAGTTAGCTAGCATGGATGCCATGGACATGAGTGAATGAAAACAGAAGTCATTGCTGTTTGTATTTTTCATATATATTTTGACCAGAGTTCCTTCTTTGTCAATGAAGTTTGCCAGTTAGCTAACTTGAACTCCAAAAAACTTGATTCTTTGGTTCCACCCACTGAAGTTTAACTGAACTAATTTATTTAAAGAAATCTGAGCTCAGCTGAATGCAATAAATTTTAAATTTGGAGGGGCTGCCAAAAAATTAACAATCCCTATTATCTTACTGTTATCTCTCCTACTGAGCCTTGCCCTAATTTTTATGTTTGTAAAACACCGTGTAACACCATATAATCTCATGTGGGATGGGCCATTAATGTGGCATGACATGAAAGTACATTTTCATTCATTCATCTTATTTCAAATGTAATTCTCAGTGATTAATATTGCAACAAGCTCCAATAAAACTAACTCCAAAGGGAACATAGCAGACCAATCTCTCTCCCTACAAAGTGAATCCAGTTGCAGTTTTAGTTTGGTTTTACATACGCTAGTCTGAGAGTGTGTGTGTGTGTGTGTGTGTGTGTGTGTGTGTGTGTGTGTCTGTCTTTTTGCCTGTCAATTGCCTTGGCTGGTGGCAGCATACATTGTGTCGAACAACCTTTATCGTCCAGTTGACTGACTTGAATTTGCAATGGTGTGTGTGTGTGTGTGTGTCATATGGTCAGATGACTCATTCACCCTGTTCTCAACAAGTGAATGAGTACATTAGTGCTGCTTGCCAAAAGAAGTGCACAGACCTGAGAGCTTGTTTCCCCACAGCGAGGCGTCCTGGCAGCTCTTTCCTGGCTCTGGGACGGGCGGCCGCGTGCCGCTGAGGCCCGAGAGCCTGCAGGCTTTCATTCCAACCGGCTGATTCCACTGATTAACACACCTTCTTCTACCAGACAGGAAGAACTAATCAGTGAAATCATCTGCTGTAGTGTTTGGTTGGGATGGAAATGGATGGGATGCCCGTCTCTGGTTTACGTCCACTAAACCCCTCAGAGGGAAATGTAATGCCAATAAACACACAGTGATCGTATTCATCCTGTGCAGCATCTCTATCCTGATGGGAGCAGGATGACAATGCCACCATGGTCCAAGAGTAATATGAGATTTATTTTTGTTAGGGACTTTCTATTCATTTCATGGAATTGAAGAGAATGTTTAGTTCACCATTTTATCTACTGAATATTTGAATATTGTCCAATAGGTTTTATAATTTTATATTTCATTATTTCAGTCACTTTTATATCATTTTGTAGTGTGCATGTGCCTGTACTGTTGGTAGTTCTACTCCAGGGAGATGACACATAAAAGAACTAAGCTAAAAAGAGTCAGTTTTCCGGGTCTTTCTTCACCCAAGTAATTGTTGTAATTGTAATAATTGTAATTATTGTTGATGATATTTTTCTATGCAAATCTGCCATGTCTGTGATTTGTAAAGTAAAACTTCCAGCACAAATTACTTACCATGTTCTGGTGAAGACAGAGGTCCCCCACCTGTTGGCCATTTTTTGGCAATAATTTGTTTTTATCATGCTATTTTATTTTACTTTCTCTTCTAGAAACACAATCTCCCTCTTCCGATCTTGTCATGAAAAATTGAGACAGTCGTGGAATCTATGGAGGAAGGTTTTGAATGCATTGTCGGCGCGGACTTCCAAGTTTTGCTTTGTTAAATCTGGAAATGATGAATTGTAATGTTTGACCTTATAAAGTTGTATCCAGTGACACCAGTGATTCTAACACATTTCATTATCCTGTATGTGTGTCACAAAATGCAGAGATGAACTCCCCACATAATTATTATTTCAGGCTGTTCATGGTGGTCCAGCGAGACAGGAAGACACTTTTTCTTAGTTACTTGAATATCCTGATCACCTACCCAGTCCAACCCCCTGCCCACCTCTCTCCTGGCAGCTGGCACAGAGATCCTGGTCGTCTGTACCTCCCACCCAAGAAATCCCTGTTGGAGCCTCTGTGGCGTCTTGTTTTTCACTGTTCTTCACTGTTGGTGATTTCCAATTTAGTAGCTGTTTTGTTTGTACCTCCCACTCTGAGAACCCACAGGGAAACAAAGGGGGGTATTCTGTTCTATATGAGCCTGATGACCCATTGAGAGCAATATGCATATGAGTGTACAACATATTGAGTTGCAACTCCTTTTACATAATCTCTTTTGCCTTTATTTGATATTTTTTTAGTGGAAGGAGACAAGGGGATGACATGCAACAAAGGTCCCAGGGTGGATTCAAACCCGGGATGTTGCGGTTACATAATATGCACCTTAGGCCTTCCTGCACAATCCCTTTTTCACTTGTCGGTGTGACATGCCAACAGTCTCACGGCAGTTCGTGAAATAGTCACGAAAATTGAATCTATTGATTCATGTACATGGACACGATTTTGCCATTTTTTTCGTGAAATGAACACGACCTAAAATACGTGCCTCCACCACGACCTGAATTACATTCCTCCAACACGAATTTGAAAACATACATTTTGGCAAATAAAACTAGTTGTGTTACGGTTATGGTTAGGCAACTAAAACAACTTGGTTAAGGTTAGAGAAATGGTTTGGTCATGGTTAAATAAGAAAAACGTCATTAAAAATGTAAACGTGGCTTACGGTTGAAATGTACTTAGAAGACGCTGGGAATCGAACCCCGGTCGTCGGCATCAAAGGCAAACGTATACGCCCATCCACCACCGTTTTATCGCCAATGTCACACTACTTCCTGAGTCCCAACTGACAGAAAAAAAAAATGTGTTGCAGCCACGAAAGAAACTTCCAATTGAAATACATAAGTTTGAAATCCATGCTGAGTGTCACAAAAAAAATTGAAAAATCGTGTCCATGTACAAGAATCATTAGATTAAATGTCGTGACTATTTCACGAACTGCCGTGAGACCGGGTTGGACATGCAGCAGGTTACAGCAGCATATCATGAATTAGCTGTAATGACTGAGTGGGATGGAAATGCATTAAACAGCTCTGAGTTGTATCAAGCACAGTCATAGAAAGTAAGTGATACTGCTGAAGATTGCTCAACTGGAGTGCGCAGCAATTTCCTGTGTGAAATTGTGATTCAACACGAGAACGCCCCACCATCAGCTATTTGTCCCCAGACTGAAGATAAGCTTCATCGTGACAAAACAAAATTTATATGTAAATCCACTTCCTTAATTGAAATTAAATCGATACCTTCCTGGAGAGCGTGATATAATCCATTATATACTGTGCATTTACATTTACAACTTAGGTGTATAGCTGCTGCTGAGGGACTCAGGATGGCAACGGTAAAATAAGCTTAAATTCTTAAAGCGCCAATATTACAGACAGCTGTCTTAGCTGTCTGTTTATTTATCTATCTGTGTGTTTGTTTAATTTTTATAGTGCAAGTGTGTATGGTGTTATAGATGTCAGTGTGAAATGAATGCTTACTGTAACTTACTGCCTGGTGCAATTCCCGGCCATTATCATCCTATTATTCAATTAGTGTTTCTGGGAACCGAGTCCTGGGAAGGGCCCACTCACTCTGCTGATGTATGATGTTATTAATTGGTGTTTTCCCTGCCATTTCCCGATTTGTTTTACATGCTGGAACAATTTCAGGGAGTGGAATTTCCTCTTCTGATCTGATGTTATAGTTTAGGTTGAATTTATTATATTCTTGCTCACAGTTAAAAACTGAATAAAAGCAGAATTTACATAAAAGTGAGGACATATATAAAAGTATGCAGACAAATACATATATATTAAAGCATCCTTCGTCCTTATCTTCCATTTCCTATTTTCTTAGTTTATTAATTGATGAAACAGTGATTAAAAACACATGAAGTTGCTAATGTGTACAGGTGGGATTAAAAACTGTGCAAAGACAGGTCAAATCTAAATGACGAACAGAACTAAACATGGTGAAAAATCGAAGAACATGAAAAAAGACGAGGGAAATATGGATGTATAATCTCATCTCACCTTTCAGCTCATCTACTTTAATTCTACCAATCCACAGCAGTAAATGATTCACTGTATCGACAGATGGCATCATCCTGCATGAAGTAAAATTTAAGAGTTTACCAGATGTTCAGATATCGTGTTACAAGGTCACTGTAGTATAAAAACACTCAGCTACCATGAAAACATAATCTATAACAACCATGGCAGTTTCTTTTCATGATTTTGTTTTGAAAATATATAAAGCCGTGATCGCATAGGATGCTTTTTGGAGGCGCTCCTGTGCCTTTTTTCCAATTATTTTCATCCGTTCACCCATGTCCGTCTCCACAGTCCAGGAGCGTGGTGCGTTGGCAGGACAAATGGCAGTAGCTGACCTGGGTTCAGCTCTCGTCTGTCTTTGACCCTGTCTCTTCTGTTGCAGCTCAGTCTCAGCTCGTCTCTCTTTGAAATGTGAATCCTTTGTATTAAAGGCTCAGTCGTCTGGCTGCTTTTCCATTGTTGAGGGAGAAAGGCAAGGCAAGGCAAGGCAGCTTTATTTGTATAGCACATTTCATACACTGGGGCAATTCAAAGTGCTTTACAGAGTGATAAAAACACAGTAAAGGTAAAAGATTTACAATTAAAAAGTGCAAAAGTACAGACAAGAGATACAAAAGATAAAATACTTACAAAGTAAACTAGTGCAGTTCAAATCAAATGAGATAGAAAGATGAAGGAACACAACAAATACTCCCACTTTTAGATGCACATTGTGAGTGATATAGAAAAGTGCCGATACTAAGCAACATTCCTATATGCTGTAACCTTTAACCTGTATCCTTTGACACATATTTATACCTCAAGTACCTAAAACTCAAGAATACTGAATTTGCTTCACCATTATTCACCATTAAATTCTAAACTAACATCTTGTGTGTTTCTCACTGAGCCTGGAATGTGTAGATGCCCAAATCCCAATAGAAACACTGACAAAATAATAACTTGTAGACTTAGAAGGTGGTCAACTCTTATTATGCATCTCCTTAAAGTGCTAGAACTATAATTATCATTGGTTGTTCAGTCTTGTTCATATGACCTTATACCTTTTGACCATTAGCTTTATTATATTCTATCTGTAGTAACATAATCATGAATATTCAGCACTATAAAACTCTGTGTAATCATCCAGATCTTGAGTTCCTTGGCTCCCAACCTGCAGATTGAATAAACTGTCAAACTGCCACTCTCCTCCTGAGTTTTCTTCCACACCATCAAATTCCTCGTCTAAGAGTCCTGGCTTGCTAAACATTATAAATCATTACAAATTAAACATACTTATTACAACATTATGAATCAAATAAAAGACAGTTAAACAAACTAAATACCTTCAATCATCATGTCTGTATTACGATTACATGTTCAAATACCACCTTTAACATTTTATGATATTCAGTATTGAAAATATATAACACTACGTGTAATCTCAGTTATGTGGTAAAAACATGGAATTTCACAGAATTTCATTGAATTAAATTATTCAAATTCCAATTCAGTTCCAATTCTGTTTCCTGTAGGTTTTTTTCAAATTCCAGTTCCAGTTCCTCACTTGAATTGGAATTGATGAGTTCATTCATGAATTGACCCCAATCCTGGTCTTCAGTGTTTTTCAGCAGCATCTCTGCCATCTGAGCTGCTTTCTGCCTCTCTGTTGCTCTGACAGCAGTGTGGGCTACTTTTCACTTGCATTGTCCGTCAATGCCATGTTTTCATGATGTATGCAAAGTCTCTTCTTGATCTCAGAATAGTGAGAGAAATAATCCATTGTAAGCAGATACGAATTGTTCTGCCAGGAAAACATGTCGGCTCCAACCTTCTGCCAGCGTTTTGTCATCAGTTGTAAAGGCAAAAGAGGCTCAGGGTGTGGAGCGGACTGTTTCACACAGATCTCACATTGTTCATTTTCCTTACCCACTCATTCTTCTTCAGGACCACAAGGAGGCTAGATCCATGCATTGGGCAGAAGGTAGAGGTGAACAGTCTAATGCAGCTCATCCCTCATGCACCCTTTCCAGCATTTCCGCTTATAAAAATCTCAGGAATTATGATTCTCTTACCCTTCAGAAGCGGACCCCCCGTGGAGCACAGCTCACTGTGGTCGATCTGACATGGTTTAAGCTGTTGTGGCATGACTATGTTTGCTCTGGAGAGTGCATCTGCTGTGATAAGGGCTTCACCTGGCACATGGACTGCCCTGTAAGTCAAATCTGAGGAGTCTGAGATGGAGGCGCTGGATTGTAGGTGGCAGCTCATCTGATGCTTTGCTTCCTATAGCAGAGAGGAGAGTGGCTTATGATCTGTCTCCAGAGTGGAAGGTGGACCTATTAAATAACAAATCAGTCTCTCACATGCCAATGTTGCAGCCAGGATCTCCCTTTCTGTCTGTGCGTATCCCTGCTCACTCTCTGGCAGGCTTCTTGATAAGAAAAGGGCAGAAATCCTTGACCTTTTCTATGCAACAGGTCTCCACTGGTTATTATCCTGCTGTTGTGGAGGAACGGCTCCCAACCCAAGGGAGGAGGAATCGACTGACACTTGTTTTAGCCCCTGCTCTGTCCTGTGACAATAGAGTTGAGATGTGAAGACATGGGTGTGACTATTGCCAGGTTTACGGAAGCAGAAAACCCATTCATGAACTACACAGTGTCAAATACGTTCTACAAATTCTATGTCTATGTGCTTGACATGCCTACCAAATCGGCGTTGTGAGTTTGTTGTGCTATCACCATAGTGATGGCCTCTGGATCATGGATGTCGTAGAGTTTGGTGCCGTATGAAACACGGAAGCGACAGAAAACTACATACAGGCATACAACCGCCTCGCGGTTGTATGCCTCCGCCAATAAACTTTGTTTTATCATTGCAAGGACAGTCTTTATTTGTTGAACATACATAATTAATGTGATTATTAGGTCAACCTAAAGGATTTTAGTGTCTGCAAAAGTAAGTGACAGCACTTCCACCGTTTTTGTAGAATGACCCAAGATCGTTTTCTCAGCTACAGTGGTAAGCAAAACATTATGATGTCACAGTGAAGTTGACCTTTGAACTTTTGGATATCATATGTCATTAGACATTTGTGTGAAATTTTGTCATAATTAGCATATGAATTCTTGAGTTATGGCCAAAAACATCTTTTGTGAGGTCACAGTGACCTTTGACCACCAAATTCTAATCAGTTGATCCTTGAGTCCACGTGGACATTTGTGCCAAATTTGAAGAAATTCCCTCAAGGCGTTCCTGAGATATCACGTTCATGAGAATGGGACGGACGGACATCCCGAAAACATAAAGCCTCTGGCCACGGAGGCATGAAAACAAAATTTGGCGCAAACCAACATTTGTAACTGAGGATCATTACAGCAACCTTTACTCTCGTTTTCTGATCTCGGAGACTCAAGGGTTCCTCTGTTGTGTAATATGGCGGCTATCGCTAAAGGTAAAATCCCTATGAGTCTGGTGGCTGGAAAATCTGCATCAAACCGAACGGCTCGAATCCAAGTCTGCTTTTACCCTCTGCAATGCTTCCTGCTGTGCACAACCTTGTGTCTTTTTGTTTCCTTTAGATAGTAAGTCCCTAAAGGGCTTGGAGGCGTCTGTGAAGGAACTTACATACATATGTGGCATTTCTGTCCACACTTTTATCTGGGTCAGGCCCAATCCCTGCTGCACTGACTTAACAGCCGACACACATCACTTCTGATCGGGCAAATTCACACTTTTCATCAAAAAGTCAGCCTGGCCTACTGCAGGCTTGTCAGTGCCGTGTTCAGTCTGTAATCACATTTGTCTTTATCACCTATCAGCACATCATCTGCATGACAAATGATCCCCTCTAGCCCCATCTAAGAACTGTGACATCGTGGAAAACATTTTCCAAAAGGCAAAATGTTATGGTTATGGCAATACCAGGCAAATGGGTTCAGAAAAGTGGTGAGCTCTCGACTTTTTGGGGCTAATGGTATCTGCCAAAAATCAGACCTCAGTGAACACCTTGGATCCATTTAGCTACGCCAGTGTCTCCTCTACTGAAGGCAGAATGTGATGCTCCCTGCACACAGCTTAATTAACTTTGTCACGTCGGCACAAATCCTAAATTTGTCTTTCGTTGCTTTAGGCGCTGGCTCCATGCCTACACACCGTTCTGGAGAAGAAATACCCCCCCCATAGTCATCTCTCTCTCCGGCTCATCCTTCTCCTCGGAGCAGCCGGTGCCATAGTTGTCATGTCTGCTCATTGTAAGCGACTTTGGGCTTGTTTTTTTTCATAAAGTCACCTGAAAATATTGGCAGTCGTTGCGTTTTTCTTTTCTTTTTTTTGGCCTTGTTTTCAAAATGTCCTTGTTTGCGTTCGGCCGCCTAATGCACAGCAAACAAAACACTGAGACGATCTGAGATGAAATACAAGCTGTCAATCAAACCTACCTGTTGTCCTTCTCTCTCTCTCTCTCTCTCTCTCTCTCTCTCTCTCTCTCTCTCTCTCTCTCTCTCTCTCTCTCTCTCTCTCTCTCTCTCTCTCTCTCTAATCTGCTTTATTGGCATGGCAGGACAAAAACCTATGCTGCCAAAAGAATATGCTGTACTGATTCAGGTATTATATTATATTATAGACATTGTCAGGTGAATAGTAATAATTAAACTAAAACAATAAATATCAACGTTATCAGTAATAATATAATAGATAAACATTCAGTAGAATTAAATTTAGATAAATTCCAGTCAATTCAGCTGTTCCATTTGATTACAACGGTGTTCTGTTCCACGTTTTGTATTTGACCTTTTGATTTCATAGTAGATTTAAACATTAGATTTTAAATTGTTATACAAGGGATGGATTTGGGGTGTTTTTATGCTTTTCTATCAGTGATGTGACACCTCTCTGTCTTTTTTGCTCTCTATCTCTCATCTTTCTACCAACTGGTGTTGATGTTAACCGGCACAACTATCTGACAAAGATGCCACCTACAAAATACAAAAATACAAAAGTGTCTGTTTTATGTTCTAGAAATGGCCAATCATTAGGAGCTGGTGTATAATCAATCTTTAATTTTTTAAAATCTATTTTCACAGCATGCGAGAAGTCATGAGTGAAGACCAAAGAAGGGTGAAGGCTACGAAATACAAAGAATGACATAAATACCTAAATAAACCAAATCAATTAAATTTTCACTGTCGATAAATTACTTTCACTATGTATATGTTATGAACACAGGTGGGACCCAAGCGCAGGGCACGGACAGGGTGGTCAGGGTAAGGAAAAGGTTTTTTTGTAAGGGAGGATCTGGATGAGGGGCTGATGGCAGGGAACGGGAATCCGGTGGCTGCAAGGGGGGAGTGATGGAGAGGAGGAGCGGGGCTTGGCGTGAGCGTGGGATGAGGGGGAGCGGGGCAGGCAGGGGGAGCTTGGAGGCTAGGAGGTGGCAGGCAGCCAGGCAGGGAGACAAGCAGGAAGACAGGCAGGCGGGTGATGGTCCTGGGATAAGAGAGAGAGGCTGGTTAGTCACAGGAAGCACAGAGAAACAAAGTCACTGGGAGTTTAACTAGATTTGGCCTTGAGCACTTGAGCACCACTGTGGTTGATACAACAATTTGGCGATGAATGGTTGAAGAGCCGGGGTAGATATACTGTAGGCAGATGAGCTGATGAGAGGCAGGTGAGCAGACTGGGAGAGGTGATGAGCCGATTGCAGACAGGTGTGCAGGACGAGCAGAGCCGGGGGGCCAGGAGAACAAAGAAGGGAGACCACGCCCACGCCAATACACACACAAAGAAAACACAAACAGAGGGAGAGAGAGACAGACAGGGGAGCACTGGGAACACAGGGAAGGGGAAACACTAGGGGATCTTCTGGGGGTAACAGTCTAGTGTAATCCAGTAAGCGATTAAAGTTTTATCACGTAATCCTGTGCAAGTGTGTGGTTGTTTACTTTGGGTTTCATCTGCAGAGCCGAGTGGCTTGTTTTGGGCTTCTTATGACAGTCTGGGTTGCTTGTTTCTCTCCTGAGATCTGGCAACCCTGGTCAGTGCATACAGAACAGCATTGTCTTTCACCTTTATCTCTGTGATTCCCCGTCAGCCTGCCTGGTCCAGTGAACACCTTTGGAAACTGCTGCTTACACTCTGCCTCGGGGTCGGTGGAGTCTTCCTCTGTCTGAGTAAACTCCCCAAATCTGTCCTCTGATCGGACGCCCGCTTTGACCACCTGCACCCTGCGGACACAAATTCAGCTCTACAGAGGCCTTGGCAGTTTGTTAATAGCATGCATTAGTCTGTATTGCAATATTGTATTTGCATTCCCCTTGAGTCAGCACATTCAAGCTTCTGTTGTTAGGCCCAAGACGTCGGGTTTTGGAGTGGTGTAAATGGCCGTGTCTGATGCTAACAGGAGAGTCCTGTGTCCAACTTAAACGTGACAGTAGTCTCTACGAACCAGTAATCACCTTAAAATAACCTTAAATTTTCATTAATTTACATTCATGCGAAATCCCCTAAAAATTAATTAAGGGCGTGATTAATGGAGGAGATCCCATCAAAACCTCCTTAAACACCCCCTTAATCTTGACTCCTTACTTTCTAATTTAATGAAAAATTCAGGAAGACAGGAACTTTTCCTTTTAATAACCCTGTAAACCTGCACAAAAGGCATGAAAAATCCCTTAATTACTAGTGTCTCTGTGAATCAACCAATGAATAAATCCCTTATAAACCCATGATACTAACCTTACTTTTTTTTTTTTTTTTAAAGCTGTGTTATTTTTAATGGATAGTTAATGTTTATGTAATTGAGAAATTAAGGACATTTCAGGGATAAAATTAAGGGTTTGGTTTCGTAGTTTCAGTTGCATGTCATCATACCACTCTAACCCCAAATGCCCTCCAAAATCAACTCCACAATGAAAATGTTGTCTTGCTCCACAGGTTCCAGCATATTGTCTTCTACACATTACGGCAAAATGTCCTACAAAATTTCCCATTCTGGACTTTTGAAGGCCCAACAGTAATTTATTGTCTCTTTTTTTTTTTTTTTTCAGACTGCCTCACATTTCTCCTGTCTGTCTATCTGTACTTTACAGAAGATTGTATGTTGTGCTTTTATATGTATTTTTAATTACAGTTTCTGGCCAATAACATCTGCATCTACAGTTGCAAATTAGCCAGTAAAAATAAGTATGAAATTAAATGAAATGGACTTCCCCCACACCCGCCGCACTCACTCTGATATGCTCCTGACACTTTCTGAGCCTCTTTGAGCACAGCAGGCTTCTCTCTCTCTCTTTTGAGTGACACTTGATCAACTTGTCTATTAGTCATGTGAGCCTCATAACCTCTTGTTGTTCATCACCGTCTCACTCGTACTTGTTTTCCTAAGAGCAGCTGAGGGTCGAACTGTAGCTTCTCAGAGAAAGTGTTATCTCTGATTCCCACCACTCTTAAACTCAATAAACTCCCTTAAAACCCCAAATTGACAGTGCTTGACCAGTTTGTGTACTGAAGTAATAAAGCTGTCAGCTGTTTCTCCCAGTGTCTCTCATTACATTTTGCTCATTCAAAAATTACACTATGCCTGCCAACAAAATGCCCACTGAAGAATTATTTTACCTTGTTGTACACTGGCTTATCAGCCTCAGATAATTGTGAAGCTCTAAAAATGTCCTCTGCTTCATCGGCCATTGAGTAAATAAGTGCATTTACTTGAAATTGATCCTCCTTGAGGTTAAACCCCGAAGCAGCACAGTATCTTTAAACCTCTTGATTCACCGTGACTGTTGCTCAACTTTTCCAGGGGGATGAATCAAAAAATGATTAATCCCTGTTGTTTCAAACTACAACTTGTCAGACCATCCTTGGCACCTTGTCTTGAGATGCATGAAAAAGGGAAAATAATTTAATCCTGTGAACAAATCCTCTCAGAGACAGAGTGATAGTGCAGCAGTTTTTACAGCAGGCGTACAGTAAATGTGGCGCTTCTACAATGGCTACATCTAAATTTCTAAAAGGAAGGAACCGCAAAGTGATGGAATTCTATTCAATATTCATATGCTGCACTGTGGCTACGCTCCTTAATCTGTTTCCCACATTCAGAGATAGCAGAGAGAATAAGATGACTCCCTGATGGGAGTGGATTGCTTTTTCGAGGGGAGGAGGTGCACAGTCAGGAAGAGAGATGTGGAGAATAGGAAAGCACATGAGGATGAAGTGTAGCATATACAGTATGTTCTGGCTTTGACCCGTCTGTTCCTTGCTATAAAAATGGAAAACAAGGAATTGAAGCTTAGCGTTCAGATCAAGTATGTTTGCAGCGGTGTATTTGAAGGAGGTGTATCTGAGGAGTGTTTCCTCCTTTAGTTTGGTTCATTTGTCCAGGTGAGAACAATGACCTTTGAGCTCAGGTGGCACCAAATAACGGCAGCGAGAGTCTCAGTCCTCTAACAAGAGAACTCATTAATCCAACCAACTACAGGAAAGCACCCCAAAACACAAGGGATTATGGGTAGAAGGAGACGGATGTGGTTCCTTGTGATTGGAAAGCCTAGCAGAACAAAATGAAGTCTGGACTGATGCACGTATTCAGCTACTTCTTCATGTGTTCTTCTGTGGTATGAACACCACAGAAGAAGAGACAGACAAGTCTGTCATGCTTAGATAAAGTTACAAGATGCCTAGTCTCTAACCTGCAGCATGACAGGTTAAAACTCTGTCCAATAAACAAGCTCCTTGTGTGTCATGTGACTTTTGTTTACAAACTAGTCCCCTTGTAATTCAATCTCTGAACCCATCGTCTATCGGTCTGATGACGATTAGATTCCTGGGGCGACGGCCAATATTTGGGGGTTTCCGGTGTAGCCGGCGGACATCCGGGCCAAGACTTCCTCTTCTGTGCGCCGGTCATTGTTTACAGTCCGATTAGCAACTTGAGACGTGAGAATGGAGTTGGAGTTGAGAGACGATGTCTCATATGCAGATATCTGTTTATAGAGATTAGCTGAAATGTCGTCCGGACCTAAAACACCTACAAAAAGTATCGATGTTTGTGTATTGTGTGGAGAAACGTTTGACTCTCGTGTCTCATGTTGCTAATCGGACTGTAAACAATGACCGGCGCACGGAAGAGGAAGTCGCCGTCGCCCCCAGAGTCTAATCGTCAGACCGATAGACGATAGGATCCCAGATTGCTTGTAATTAGGCAGTGTGAACCTAAATGAACCAACAAACAAAGTTACAACTTTTCCACGCTGGTTCAGACAAAGGAAATGAACCGTAGCTGTGATTGCACCCTTATTCTGCTTTTGCACTTAAAGAGTCGCTCCGGATAAGCGCATCAGCTAAAATACAAACTCAGTCAGTTAGAGGGAGCGAGCGACAGAGTGACAGACTGAGGCGGAGGCAGACTGAGCATTAAGCAGAAGAAAGGCAGCAGAGTGAGAGAAGGGAAGGTAAAGAGACAGAGTGACAGGGCAAAGATGATGTGAAAGAATGGCCTGTGGGGATGAATGAGAGCTGTGAGGACGGATCTGGAAGCTGTTTAACGATTAATCCGTACCGTATGTGGTAAGCAGAGCCCAAACACACCCCACACACACACACACACACTCACACAGCTCCTGGGGGTGTGTGTGTGTGTGTGTGTGTGTGTGTGTGTGTGTGTCCGTCTGAATGCCGTGCTGAGGCGGCTGGAAAGGAATATTATAAAAGATGCAAATGTGGCCCATTTAGAGAGGTGCAAGAGCTCAGATTGAAATTTTGTGTGTGTGTGTGTATGTGTGTGTGTGTAAGTGCGTGTGTGTGTGTGTCGGTCTGAATGCCGTGCTGAGGCGGCTGGAAAGGAATATTATAAAGATGCAAATGTGTGGCCCATTTAGCGAGGTGCATGAGCTCAGATTGAAATTTTGGATGTGTGTGTGTGTGTGTGTGTGTGTGTGTGGGGTGTGTACATATGCATAAAATCAGTGACAGGGACAGATAGACACAGCTCTCACACAGACACACCACCTGTTGATTACAAATGTGCTAAATGCACACACACACACACACACACACACACACACACACAGACAGATAGACACATTCCTAATTCAGCATGTTTTGAATAGATTATCCCTCCTGAATTCAGAAGCTCAGGGCATTAGCTCTCTCCAGCCAATCCCAGGCTTTAAACCCAGCCAGGTGTCCAGATATCATAGCACTCACACTCCAAAGGTAAAAAAAAAAAAAAAGAAGAGAACAATATCTCTCCCCACAGGAAAACTCCTTTCCAGACGTCTTTGCCACATTTTCACAGTATGCTCAGTTTCTGCAGCTCCACTGAGCCGCCCGGGTATCGTCAGAATAATCTTTTATTAAAAGGTTTCAGGCAAATAGTGCAATTTCAGCTGCACTGGTAATGAAAGGGGATTTAAAAACAATCCTGTCACCTTTCCTGGTGCTCAGCATTGTGTTGCTGTCCTTTGTATGTACTCATTGCCTAGCAACTATGAAATTATGGGAATCAAAAATGCCAGCTTATTCTACTGGTGCCGTTCTGCTGGCTCACAGCGGCGGCTAAATGCCTGCTTTGTAATTATGATTAGTGGAAGAGGAAGAGGCCGTCTCACCACCAGAAGGTCACAGGCTCGATTCCTGAAAGAGCCACCGGAGCGTCCTAAAGCCAAGACACCGGTGACGGTTACACACACTGAGTCACCTGCTGTTGACCAAACTCCGGTTAAGGTCTCATTTGTGTTCAGCTGTTTAAATGAACCTTTAATTATCAACAGCTCTCTGTCTACTGGCTGCATCCTGGACTTTTCTTATCTTTGCTCTACTATTTTCACAGCACCTTCAGTTTTTATTTTGCACTATGTGTGATGGTCCAAAATGCTGCTGCAATGGCTGATTACTGGTTCAAAAAGATATGGACATATCACACCGATTTCAGCTGCACTTCACTGGCTTCCTGTCGGTTTTAGAATTGATTTTAAGATTTTATTGATAACCTTTAAGGCCCTACACGGTCTGGCTCCCGGCTACATTTCTGAGCTCCTAACCCCATATGTGCCACAGCGTAACCTGAGATCCTCAGAGGCAGCCTCCCTGGTGGTGCCGAGGTCCAGGTTTTACTATCAGAGCACCGAGGCTTTGGAATAGCCTGCCTGAGGGTCTTGGGTTAGCCAATACATATTTTTATAAAAAGGCCTTTAACATCTTAATCCTATCCTAATAACTTTTTCTGTTCACTTAGTACATTCTTTTAATCTTCTTACAGCATATTTAAACAAAATGTCCCTTAAATATCATGTTGTGTATGGCTTCTCTGGTTTCTGTATATGTATGGTTTAGTTCCCCTGATTACAATTGTACTGCTTGCTCTTACCTTTGTTTCATTCCTTTTCTGTATCCAATGTTTTACTGTTTTTATTTTATTTTTTCTAATTATTTTATTGTAAAACACCTTGTAACCTTGTTAAGAAAGGTGCTATATAAATAAAGTTTATTATTATTATTATTATCATCATTATTATTATTATTATTATGTATAGTGTACTGTCCATAGTACCTTTGTGCTGTATGCGAGGTCCTTTGCACTTGACTGAATATTAAGCCCCTTTGCACAGTTGTTTGTCATGTCTGTCATCTGCTGTTGGTCTTGTCCATTTTTATTGCTTGGTTGTTTGTGTGATTTTTTTTTTTACTATGCTGGCTTCATAATTGCCCCCTCAGGATAAATAAATGTTTTTTGAATTTGAATTGAACTGACTTGTTGTCCCTGTACAGTGTGTGTCATTACAGGCCAGCTTTACAGGGCACACACTACATGACTTTAGGCCTAATTTGGCTGACCCGGACAAATTTCTGAGATCTAAGACAAAACTCTCATGTACCAACCAACCAGGTACACACTGAAGCTTGTTCGGTTTGAGCGGGTCAGAGAGGCAGTCTGACCCAGGCTTTGAGCCGTCTCGGACATCGGAACATTTTCAAACATATTGGATTTTGTCAGTGCAAAGTCTGCATCCAGGGTTCGAGTTATGTGGGAGCCAGTGGGAGCTGAGCTCCCATAAGGAGGGGTCTGAGCTCCCATAAAATCATACATCGCTAATACATTACCAACAACCATTATTTTGATCACAAATAATGCATTTTTCAATGTAATGAGTATTATTTATGTTAATGAGATAAATAGGCTAAAAGAAACATGTTTTCTAAAAGAACTACGTACCATATTCTCTTGTGAATGACAGTATGGCTGCACTTCACCACCAAGCGTGCGCCACATGCGACATGATAAAAAAAAGTGGGCTGCTGTGTGTGTGTGAAAGTCTTGGACCATGTAATGAGCAGTGAAGTCTCTCTCTCTCTCTCTCTCTCTGTCTCTCGCTCTCTCTCCCTCACGGAAAGCGCACCCGTTAGGCTATTATTACCTCTGCCAAGGAGGTTATGTTTTCGGTGCCGTTTGTTTGTTTGTTTGTTTGTTTGTTTGTCTGTTAGCAGGATTACGGAAAAACTACTGGCCCGATTTTCATGAAACTTCATGGAAGGGTGTAATATGGGCCAAGGAAGAACCCACTAAATTTTGGAGTGGATCCGGATCCGACTCACGAACAAGCAATAATAGCACGAACCTTGGCGGAGGTCTGCGCTCTCCGAGTGCCCTTCTAGTTTATTTATTTATTTATCTCCGCCCCTAACGTTAGTTATTTTAGAGACCCCCACAAAGCTCAGATTATAACTCGAACCCTGTCTGCATCGTTGTAGTGTCAGATATCTAAAGACGTGTTGAGAACGGAGCGCGGCAATCGGCAGTATATGAGCTCACAAAGAAACCAGGGGGACTTCCGGTAAGGGCGGTGCCATGTAAAGACAGAGTTTTGTTGAGTTCCTCACAGGACTAATTTCAGAATATTGCTCTTTTTACGTTACATAAATCAACCCCATGCATTTAGATAAGCAAGATAAGTTGATAACCTTTCAATTGCTGAGAGAATAATGCCGAGGGAACTCCGAGGAGGCAACAAGTTGGAGTCGGAGGCGAAGGCCTTTGAGGCTAACGCTAATGCTAATGCTAGCCCAGCAGAAGACGTTAACACTACGGCCGATGTCCAACGCGCAGTGCTACGGGCCATCGAGTCTCTAAAACAAGACTTGATGGCGAAATTGGAATAAAAGGCAATAGCCCAGTCTGCAGAACTCCGGAGCCAGGTTACCCAGATTCGGACGGAATTACGAAGTGCAGTGGAACAAGTTAATAAAAGAATCGAGGCAGCCGAGGGCCGAGTATCTGAGCCGGAGGCTGAGGTTAGCAGCCACTCGGACTCAATCACGGTATGCGGTATGAAAAGAAGAACTGGCCACACTGAGAGAACGATGCGAAGATTTGGAGGCAAGGTCACGGCGTTGTGATATCCACAAAGAAACCAGGCAGGAGAGTTGGTTAAGGAATGGTTTTCCCTAGATGATACTACCTACACAGCATCAACACAACCTGAACCTCACGCAAATATGTGAAATGAACACAACTTAATACCAAATTACGTGTTGGTGGCACGTAAAGTGGTCAAATTCTGTTTTCCCAGCTGCAAACGGTTCCATGAAGGAGGCACGACTGTAAACAGACGGTAGTGTGACATTGAAGCAGCTCAGTGGAAAGTAAAGGTGTTGTATGTGTTTGCTTTTGATGCCGGCGACTGGCGTTAAATTCCCAGCTTCTAAGAAAGAAATTTCTACCATGAGTCAAATAAATTTTTTTTTTTAGCAAAATTTTTTTATTTAACCATATAAGCAAAGCCTTTCCCTAACCTTAACCAGTTGTTTTAGTTGCCTAAACTTAACCGTTAGCCAACCTTTAGCTGAAAATGTCATCTCCAGTGCATGTTATTGACACAGAATCTAATTTGTGGTGGAGGAACGTAATTTTCACATAATTTGTGTCCACACCACGTAAATCTGCATTTCAGAGTTTGTGCTCATTTTATCTTGCAAGCTTTTTTGATTGGACTTCCTTATCTGGGCTTTATAATTTACCTCCAACTCTCTCTGCAGAACAGAAAACCTATGCTGCCCGTGTCTCCCCGACCATTCTCTTCTCCAAATTTGGCATCTCACCCTGTTATTTTATTCATTTATTTTTTTTCGTTTTCAGCACAAATGATACAAACACAATAAGTGCTGTGAGCTGCTCTTCCTTTTCAAGCTGCACTTTGGTACAATCAGGTGAAAAACAAAGTCACGTTTCAGCATTCAGCGGAGTATCGAGATTCGTCACGACCAAATCCAACTGATGCATCTTTAACCTGTGATGTCACCTGTCTGCGCCACATCGTTTAGTGTGCGACCGCTACGTCAACCAGACAGGTAACTACAGGAAAGAAGGTTGTTTAATGTGAGCGGGACAAAGATGTAAAGACGCTTCTGACATCTGCTGTCTCTGCTCCAGTGTCACCAAGATTGATTGTGATTGTGTAATTAATTTTTGAAACGGTTCGGTCAGAAGCCATCTTTAATAATGTGTGTGTGTGTGTGTTGGGTGTGGGTTAATTCCCCGGCCTCTGCATCCTCATGTGTCTCCGCTCTGTGCAGGAGGGCAGGCAGCCAAGTCTCAGCTCAGCAGGCTGCAGAGACCAGACCCAACACACATTAATACAAATCGAATGCAGGTAAAAGCATGAATTAGTCAGTTAATCAGGTCGGTAATAAATCTTAAAATTTGGCTCAAACAGCTACACTTGATCCTGTTTGGGGATTTTATGTTTCCTTGTCTCAGTCAAATAATGTAGTTGTTCAAATACAGGCACTTGGCCAGAATTTTAGTTTCTGTTGGCGCACCGCCATCTTGGACCAAGTCAGCTCATTGATCTGAATGTTCCACTACTTCTGATTGGTGGAGCTGACGACAGGCTCAGTGTTACATTACTTCTGATTGGTGGAACCAATACTGTCTGAAGCACAGATTACATGTTGTGGAGATGAATATGTGAAAATGTGAAGATTATGATTCCTCCACCAAACATTGGATCATGTGGCAACGGTTCAGTTTAGGCAACTAAAACAAATTAAGGTTGTTTTACTTTTTTTTAAGGTTCTTAAGGTTTTGGGTATGGTTAACTAAGGAAAACTTAAATAAGAAAAAACTAAAAACTTAAATAAGAAAAACTGAAAATGAAAACTTGACACCCGACCTCCACACCCTTACTTTCCAATGTCAATCTACTTCCTGTTTCTAGTTGTATCTCCTCCACCTAATACTTTTGTGGCAGGAGAAATGTATTTTTCCCACTTTTAAAGCACTGAGCATTTTATGGCATCGCAATCATTTCCCAAACTTTCACACAACACTAAAGGTGGAGCTGACTGCAGGTTCTTGGGACTTGCATATCCAAAACAAGCTGCTGCAAAAACTTGGAACTAACGGAAACTGGCCCCAGGCTGTCCTTTAGGGGCAAGAACAGAGAGCTGCGTCTATTTTTTTTACGTAACACGGTGACATTGTGTCAGGGACATTGGATACAGAAACAAGGACACACACACACACACACACACAGTTCAGCAGTGCTGCACAGAGGAGGAGAGTGAATGATGTGTGTCGTCTGTGGACATTGCCATGCCTCCTTATGACCGCTAGGGGGCAGTGAGTGAGTGAGTGAATGAATGAATGAATGAATGGATTTTTTTTGTTCACTGGAGCCTGGGGGAGGGTGGTAATATTCTGAGAAAAAAACTCAGAAATTCTGAGATTAAAGTCAGAAATTTGTGAGAAAAAAAACCTAGTTTGTGAGAAAAAACTCAGAACTAGAATTAAAGAACTAGAATTTTTTCACAAATTTCTGTGTTTTTTCTCACAGACAGGGTTACAAACTGGGGAAAAAGTAAGACATAAAAGACAAATGAATCTAGACATGAATAAGATGCACTGTATTTTTTCTTTCACAGCGTATGAAGAGGTGTCTGCTGTAAAATGCAACATAAAGACTTTGTTAAAGATCATGAATGTCCCTCTGTCACCCACACACACACACACACACACACACACACACTGTGACGTCTGAGATCCCACTGCTGAAGCATACATGTGAGGATGACAGAACAAGCCCCGAGGCGTGGTGAAGGCGTGGACAAGCCGTGTTATTCCAGTGTTGTTGTCAAGTTCAGTTACATCTGTCTTTTTCTCTCTCTCTCTCTCACACACACACACACACACACACAGAGACAGAGAGAGAGAGTCACAATCAGATGTTCTAGTAGTGCAACATTGTGCAAAACAGCGCTAAGCACTCTTCCACGCACACACACACACACACACTTGTCTGTAGCACCTCTTGTATTGTTATAATCAGGATATTAGCATGATTTCATTCATTCCTTAACCCTAAAGTCAAGTCTTAACTATTATCCTCACTCACACAAAAAAAAAACACACACACACACACGCGCACACACACACACACACACACACACACACACACACACACACACGCGCGCGCGCACACACACACACGGGGGCAACACAAGGCAGACTTTGGAGAAGCACTCTCTGCTATTTTTGGCAGTAATTAATTCATGAAGGATGCTGTGTTTTACGTCTCTTAGTGATGGCTGCTGGTCATGTGACCTGTCAGCGCAGGCAGGAAGTGTCGGCGCAGAGACACTGGACAGCTGGCCACTCTGCGGGGCGTGTGTGTGTGTGTGTGTCTGTGTGTGTGTGTGTGTGTGTCTGCGTGTGTGTGTGCATGCATGGATTTTAGCATTTCTGCATTTGCATTTCTGCATTTGTGCAGTGTGTGAGTGCATGCGTATGAGTATTTCTACATTTGCATTTATGCGTGTGTGTGTGTGTGTGTGTGTGTGTGTGTGTGTGTGTGTGTGGTCTGTGTGTGTGTGTGTTTCATAGAGGTTGGCCATTGGGGAGGTAAATGAGCTTAACCAACACATGTGGTTCACTGGATTACATAAGACCAGAGAGATGATGATGATGACACTTGAGGATGGAAAGAGAGAGAGAGAGAAGAGAGAGAGAGGGAGGAAGAGGAGGAGGGAAGGAGGAGGGAGATGGAGCGAGAGGAAAGGAGACAAGGAGGATGGATGGAGAGGAGGGAGGAGAAAGCGTGGCAGATGGATGGAGAGAGGAGGATGATGCAGAGACCGGATGGAGGATAGGAAGTGAGGAAGGGCAAACACTACAAAAAATGTCCAACCTTAAAGCTTCACAAGGCAACTTTGCATGTTGGCGGCCCCAAATGACAGCGAAATGTAAGGACTTCAATACCCAGAATTCCCGTAAGGTGACGTCAGTAAACTGTTAACGGATGCTTCACACCAAAGGAAACCAAAGAGACAAGAGAGGAGAAGATCTAACGTTGGTGAGTCCAGCTTTCTCTGCTGCTGCTTAGGAGACACTTTGGATTTCACTCTTAACCCTCTAGACCCCAGTAGAATTCTAGAATGTTGCTGCAGTTCACTGGGAATTCTCACTTAAATCATTCTTGCTCATTCCAAACAAACAGCTATATCTCAAAAACAAAAATAAACTGACAATCCCAAGTTTTTCCATTTAAAAAAACACAACTTTCCCTGTAATTTGGTACCAAATACATGGCAAGACGATGCAGGGCGTCTCCTTACTTAAGTGTCAACATTCACAGTATGACAACAAAACAGATCCTTCCTATCTTGGCTAACGATAAGCTTTCAAAATACATACAAAACCTCCAGCGCTTCAGCCCACACAGTAATAAGATCAGACAGTAATAGTCTCCAAACAAATATGGGAAAAAGTTGTCAAACTTATATGGATAAAAGTCGCCGCAACCCGGTCAGTCCTCCTACCGACTCTTTGGCGCACTGCCTCCCAGAAAACAGCAACAAAAAAGAGCCAGGTAGGTCCCTCTGGTTAGTGAAGGTGATCTTGTGTTTGTTTTATTGAGCAAGAACAAGCGATTTCCATCAAAAGACTTCAACTCACAATGTCTTCCTAACTTTCCACTACACACGGCGGGTCAGGTTCTGTCTCACAGCACAATCTGACAGCTTCCAGAAGGTTTTACAAGTGTGACGCTTAGCCGGCGAAGACATTTTTAGATCTACCGGTGGAGGACGACTAAACCCGGGGAAAATCAAACGTCTCAGTGTCACCAGATAAATTTTCCGGTTGCGGTTCATCGATGACAACTTGAAGTATATATAAAACAAAGCTGATATCTTGATTTTCAGTTTTTGGTACATTTTAAATGATTTAAAAATGACGGGTGCTCTTGGGCACTATAGTGAACTATAGAACGGGCGCTCTCGGGTGCTATGGGGTCTAGAGGGAATAGCTCGCCCCAAAATGAAAATTCATTCATTATCTACTCGCTCCCTCTCCATTGAAGTGTGTACGACCACCAAACAGACAAGTTCCATCTCTGCGTTCTCCCAAACTATTGAAGTTAAAACAGCCATCTTTTTACAGCTCAAAAAAAAGCATAAAACGTCTGTCAATTTTTTTACATATTTTTTTTTTTTGGCAGCAATTGTGTTTTGTAGCCAAACAATTGCATTGTGGGTCCAAAGGTCCATTATTTACTTAATTATTTCCTATATTTTTCCCAATAACAACACACCAACAGTCAGAGCGTTTTTGCATAATAATCTTACCTAATGCAGATTTAACACCCATTTAGTACCAAACTGGTAATTAGTCTTAAAATCAGACCTTGGTCAAATAGTGGCTGCATATCATTTTGAATGTTTGTTTTAATCTGCTTTGTGTACCAGATGGGTGGAGTTTACCACATCAGGACAATTACGACTGAGTCCAGTAAACTGTCAATTGCAAAGTATATGTAATTCACTTTTAAATAGTTTCCTGTGATTGGCTAAACATTGTATTGTCCAAGGTGGTAAACACCACCCATCTAGCAGCTAAGTAGGTTAAAATAAACCATAGAAGTAATTGCAAATGCTACTCGGCCCAGGTCTGCAGAAAATCTCATTATCTTGTCCTACTACTTTTTTTTTTACCTAAATGTGAGAAAAACTTGTTTATACTCAAAATATAATTATCACTCGTTGAGAAAATTCTTGAAACAATTTTAGTTGCGCAGAAACAAATTCTACTACAATCTCAGACTGAGTTTTATGGGCAAACAAGAAAAAGAATATTCAAAGTTTGAATATGAGACTGAAACCCTCATTCAGACTGTTATTTTTTGCAGTGTACTTTGCCCCTAAATTTAGAACTGGGAGGTGCTGTGAAATGGTAATTCAATATGTGTAACACATTACTGCAGTCTTCAACACTCATGTCAAGTAGAGCATCTTCCTGGTTATGTAACCCAGTCGACCTGTCTGTGTGTGTGTGTGTGTGTGTGTGTGTTTGTCTGTCTAAGATAACGATTTCATTTAATTAAAGGGAATGAGGAGAGGTGAAGAGAGAGGAGGCCTATCCTTACAAGGAACTTGACTCCAAATTTAACTTCAATCACCATTATCCCCAACAAAGTGAAACCTTTTATTCAGAATTAGTTAGTTCACTAAATAGTTTCCAAGTTTCTGATTTTGCAGGTTTTTTTTCTATTTGGGGAAGGTTTGCTGAGCTCCATGCTCTTTTTCAGCGATGATCCGCTTCACATTCATGCAGTTACACACGTTCACACCGAGTTGCAGTACAACCATTACAGTCTTATACTATTGACTGTGAAAATCCGCCTTCTTAGCACTCATCTGTCTTCCACATTCCACTCTGGGTGCTTGTTCATGGGCACCTTGATGGTAGTTTTCGAGGGAAGAGAGTGTTGCTTCCCTGCCCAGTCCAGAGATTCGAACCGCAGCCTGCTGCCGCTGCCAACTGACATGAAAAATTATGAACAGCAGGAGGTCTAAACCATCTGAGCCCAGGAGCCAAATGACAAATTTAGTCTTTTCCTTTGAAATCGATGAAAGCACACTGCAGTTGTCATGTGGGACTCACCACAAGTGGAATTTCTGCATTTGATTTTGTTTCCTGAACCAAATTCTAAGAAACAATTACAGAATGTGATCCAAAATCCAATATACAAATACATCATCATGTTTATTTAATAAAATGTCAGATCTTCTGACAAGACTGTCAGCTTAGGCATGTGACCGATGCAAAAAAATGAAAATGCTGATAACTAATTAATATGACAGCAGTTGCCTAAATGTTATAAATGTGGGAATGCAACCAGGAGGATTGCGGTTCAAGTCCCCAGATTGCCTGTGACAATCTAGGCAGTGAATGAGTCCCGCTTTCTCATCTATTACTGTAAGCATTTTCTTAGAGTTTTGAGAAGACACAAAAATGTTATCTATTTTGACAAAACTCATAATTGCACTGATAAGGAAAATGAAAAAAACACTTCTAACAATGTTCAGTATGACTCATGATGGAACCTGGGTTGTGGGTGCAGCCCAACTGGACCTCATTGGCAGGACAATACAGTAAATGTGTATTGTATCATACACAATACTGTAACAACAACACTCAGAGTGATAACAGTTCACACACTTTGCTGTACTGTACTGAATTAGAATTAGGTTTACCTAGCAAATGCACTATTTATATGATGATATATTACTGTATTGTATCATGGCAACAGTCTTTATATTTACTGTAAAATTGCAGCCTATTTTGGGACCCCCCGAAAAGAAAAGAAAACTAAAACTTCAAAAAAGGAGAAAAAATAAACAATTTTTACACAATGTTACAGTATACACTTGAATATGTAACATGACCTCATGAGGCCGAAACATATATACAGTATTTTGATGGTTGTGTTTTTAAATTTATCGCACCAGTGTGAAATCAATGCTCAATAAGATCTATTCATATGAGGCCTGTGTGAATCATTTTGATGGAAAAAGTCAGTTTTGAGAAGAGAGAACATGGTTTTGAATGCATGAATGCATTTTGCAAGAGATTTGTGTAGTTTTGGCAAAAGGTTAACTGTTGCTGTGCTTTGTGTGTAGAGTTTGAGCTATAGTTTCAGGAAACGCGTTTAAACAATTGAGAAAAACTGTAACTATCATCAAGTTTCCCTTCAGCAAAGTGCTTGAAGGAAAATTCTCCGTTGGATATTGTTAGATCTGTGATGTTCAACGCATTCCAGGAGTTATTTTGTGATGTTGTCATTTTTTCCCCCATGTTTTCCACTTTCTCTCAACCTGTCATTTTTCCCCCCATGTTTTCCACTTTCTCTCAACCTGCCTCATCTACAAATACTTCAGTAAGTCATTTCGTACATTTCCCAGGATGCCTTTTGACAACTCCTAGAGAAGGGGAGTGAACTTGTTGCATTCAGCTGTGGGTTTGGCTGTAGGTGGAGAGAGCAATTGCGTTACTGATAGTGATAGTAAGAGCAAGACAGTGAGTTTTTCCAGTCGAGAAAAAGCGATAGTCACGCACCTTACTTATCTGTCTCTCTACTGCATTGCATTCTGGTCTCTCTCCTGCTCCTGTGGGTGGAGAAATTGGTCTCTCTCCTCTTCTACGATGGATTTCTCCCTGTATGATTGTTGAACGTCTCTCGGTGCAAAATGGCGGCTCTAGAAAGAAGCCCTCGCTCTTTGATTCTGAGGGACTGACACCAAAAACCTGACGTTTACCGCTGAGGTTTTACATCCTGAAACATTTTCTCATATCAAACTCCATCGTAGCTGCTGGAAACATCTGGAGGTGACGTCACAATAAGTGTTTAAATGTTTTCGGCTGCGTTTCATCGTTAACCCAACACTGCTGCAGTGGAGCTGCTCAGTGGCTGTAGGTGTGAATGTGTGGAATTGCATAAATGTGAAGCGGGATGTCGCTGAGAAAAGAGCATCTGTGCTCAGTCAACTTTTCCTGGATACGAATCAGATTAGAAAATTTTGAAAAAAGCTGATGAAATGGAGCTCGAAAAAATATAATATAACTTCCTTGTTGAAATAAAAATACCGTCTGAAATCCGCTCCTGTATTTTGTTTGTTGTTACATTTCCTTTTTCTTTCTTCCACTTGATCTGATGCGTTACAAACAAACTCAAGCGGTGATGCATTAATCATAGATGAGCGGTAAAGATAAGCAAGCATTTCATAAAAGAATGAAAAGCCTAAGGTCCATTTTCCCAAAGAGATAGAATAAAGAGAGAGTGTGTTTGTTGAAAGAGAGAAAGATATATTTATATATAAATGTAGGGAGAGAGAGAGAGAGAGAGAGAATGAGAAAGAGAGAGAGAGAAAGAGAAAGAGGGAGAGAGAGACTGTTCCGGCTACAAGGCCCGGACCCGAAAATACTTTTTGGAGAAGCTTTTATATTCTGCAAATAGGATCTTCTTCAAGGGCACAGCAAGTTCAGAGAGATATATTTGGGTAAAGAATCCACGGCCCAGAATCATACACTCGGCAAATCCCATAATTCATGAGATAGTTTTGCTCCGACCTCCGTCTCATCAGCCCTCCGACATTTCCGTCCGACGCATTCACATCTCTCAGCGGTAATCACCGTGACTGGGTCTCATATTTTGAATATTGCCACTAATGAGCGACCGGGAGCTGTAGAAAGAAAACAGGCAAAGATGGTCATTAAAACCTCCTTCTCCTCCTCCTCCTGAATCTATTTGCAGGAGCTTTCCCCGGCGCAGGGGCAGGTAATCAGGGATGATTTGTTTAGAGATATTTGTGGGTCTGTTCATATGTAAATGAAGATTAAGGAAATGATGGTGAAACCCTCAGCAGCGCATGAAACCGATCCAAGGGTTTATGGTCCAGTTGAAATGCAGAATAGAGCAGCGGTTCTCAGCCAGAGGGTCGGTCCAAGATGGTTTTGGAGGGGAGAGTCAAGAGATGATTTACAAAATGTGAAAAATGCATCTTCGAATTTGCAAATGATTCAGACGTTTGTGATCAGTTCCTAGGGATGGACGCTTCTGCCTCTGACTCCTTGTAATGGAATTGATGGAATCGATTCCAAATCCATTCCGATTCCAAATGAAAATCAACACAAAAATTTAAGTTTTACGTCGGTTGGCATTCAGCCAATGAGCCTTGAATTTCTCCCTCTCCTCTCCCTACTTGTTGTGAAATGGATCAGACCAAGGCAATGGAACACAGATTAGTATAGATAGGCCTAAATCAGAATTAATTCATTACAAATTTGTTTAAATTAAACAGTTTCTTCGATTCCAGTGTTTGCAGTCGAGATCGCAACAGGAGTCGGTCCTTTTGGAGTCGACTCTCCATCCCTATCAATACCTTTTCGTTGTAAAATAACAACTTTTTGCAGTGTGTACTCTGCTTCTAATCTAACTATAAAGCAAGGAATCTCTATCTGTATGTGTGCATGTGTGTGTGTGTCCTTCGCATATCTCGAGAACCGTTCGTCCAATCGTCTTCACACTTGGCGTGGGTATTGCTGGGGACCCAAGGAAGCGCGGTGTCAGATTTGGTGCAATTTGGACACACGACACGTTCACTATTGATAAACTTTGAATAAACAAGCGAACAGCGCTCTGTGCAGCAGCGGGGAGAATGGGCACTGCACTAGTAATTAGAATGACCTGAAAGGGGAAAATAAAAGTGATTATTTAGTGTCAAAGTTCACCATTCTGTGTGTTAACATTTGCATCAAGGGGTCACAATTAGGCCCTGTGTTCACCAAAGACCTGTGAAAAAAGCGCTGGTGCTGTTCTTTCATTATTTCCTATGGAAAAAACCCAAAACAGGTACCTCACCTCATTTTAGCGCTGAGCTGTTCTCGAGTTAAAACTATTTCAACTTTTCTGATTTATTTTCTCTAGAGCACGGGACAACAGTTAGTTTGAGATCAGAGAAGCGGGCTCATGACCGGAGGGTTGCCCGTTTGAATCCTGGACCGTCTGGGAAAACCTCACCACTCCCTCAGTAACTACCAGCAATTATTTAATACATTTCATTTAATCTAACCTTTATTTCACATCACACTCCACAACATTTTCCTATAAATAAATGTCAGTTGCTACTCTCTATCTGCCTGCTCTAACACAGCAGTGATCCAACCTATATCCAGTTCATAAAGCTTTTGCATTATCTGGTAGATCTTTCCTGGGAAAAAAATCCTCTGCCGCACAGGAAGTGATGCGTTTTACGTTTCCGGTTTGTTTGGAATCGACAGAAGAAGAAGAACTGGGTAGTTAGCATGAGCAGCGATAGTCACCATGGCTGAACAGACAGAGAAAAGATTAATTCAAATTGCATCAACAGAGAATCCAAGCTCCGCCCACAATGTTTGACAGGTGATCTGTGGGAAGAGCAGAGCATGTATGTGGAAAATCTCTGCCAATACACCCGATACAAAAGAAAAAAAAAACATAATTAAGGAAAAACAACCACAAAAAAACAATTAACAAGAACTTAGAGAGAAACAGGCATGAAAGGATCAAACTACATGCAAAAGAGAAAACATTACATAAAGTTAAGTTTTCCTAAACGTTTAAGAAGGATGTTAGATGCTGCTAATATAAGCAGCATGTAATATAGACTTTATGTGCTTATTTGTGCTCATTAAGCTTTATTAAAAGTACCGTTTGCTTTCAACATACCTCCTGCTGTTTCTTTTTTTTTTTTTTTTTTTACATATTTTACATATTGTAATGATGTAGTGCAGGTTAACCTCTAGTAGAATGAAGAGTATTTTCTACATCCATTAGCACAGTATAAACTTTGCAGTGTTACAAAACATATACCTAGGGCTACTTAACATTATTCATCAACATTTTTTTCAGTTTAGCTTAATAATGCTGTTTAGACAAAAGCGCAAACAAAGAGTAAATTACAAATTGATTAACTGACGGGAGATAGTAATGTCTGACGTCGTCATAGCAACACGTGATGCCACAAAGTGCTGTCCCATTCCTCCTGTACCATTTCGAGCCTCATGACTTCTCACACTCAGGCTCTACAGCTGTGCACACAGGTGACATCAGTTACAGTTTTTTCTGATTGCTTAGGCACTATCTTTGAAACTATAGGCTATTTTTGCAAAACTCTACACACTAACCACAAAACCTTACACCAAACCAGCAAAACATTATACATCTCTTGCAAAAGCAAACAATTCTTGCAAAACTCTTCAAACTCTTTTAAAACTCTTGTTTTTGCGTCAATACAGTTCACACAAACCATCATTTGAATAAGCACACAAAGCACCAACTACGCACTGATAGTATAAAAGAAAAACACTTGTGGCTTTTGCTTTTTCTGTGTGCAGGGCATAGCAGTTTGCAATAAAGTTTTGTCATACATGTAGTAAACACACAGGTATCCAAATGTGTAAAGTATGGATGTGTATTCCGAACATAACACACTATCAGTACAAATAAGAGGAAAAAGTTATTTACATTTTTTTTTTCTCAAAATGTTCTACAGTAACACTCCTCAAACAACAAAAGCACAGTAGAAGAAAACAAAAACATTTGTGCTAGAAAAAAAAGAACAGAAAAGAATTAGGCTAAATCTCGCCTTCTTTGTGGGTCTGGCCATAAGTTTACAATGTTGCTAGAAATGTGTTATGTATTACAGTAAATTGCAAACTGAGTGTAAAGCAGTGAGTTGTGTTTACAGTTTTGCAAAAAGTGTGTTATAAAATTACAAACTGAATGTAAAGCAGAACGTGCATTCAGTTTGGCTCACTTGGTAAATGCATTGGCTACAAGTGTTAATGGTTTCAGAGATAGTGCTTCAAGAATCACTGTTAGTGTTTAATCATTCAGAAAAAGTCAGTGAGGCTCAGGGCCCAGTCTGTAGGGGGGACACTGGGATTGGGCCTACGTGTGTGTTTCCCTGCCTTCTGCCCAATGCATGCTGGGATACGTTCCAGCCGTGACCCTAAACAGGAATAAGCGTGGTATGGAGAATGAATGAACACATACACATCTGTTTTTCAGAGTTTCATTTCAGTTTGCATTTTTTTGTGAGACAGCGTTGTACCAAACCTATTTAAATCTTGACAAAACAAAGCTCTTTATTGACTCTGCCTCAAGATCCTTCATTATCACTCCAAACTCACCGAGAGAGAGAGTGAGAGAGAGAGAGAGAGACGCTCTTTCAACTTCACATCATTTTTGCAGCGAGTCCTATGAAGAGGGAGCAGAAAACATGAAAGGGATTTTTGGCTTTTATTACAGTAATTGGGATTTTTTTTTTTTTTTTTGTTACGAAACACTTGAAGTTTCCTGCTGCTGCCTTCATAAGCAGTTTCTGGGGTGAAATATCCCTCTAGGCCCTGACCAAAGGCGTATTTATTTATGGGGATCTTCCAGACTCCCCCCTCTCCCCTCCCTGCTCAAAAACCCTTTCAGAGGCAAATGCCAGACGCTGCTCTTATTGGACTTGATATTTTTGGAGTGTGAGAGAAATCACAACGGTACAAGCCCCCCCCCCCCTCCGCCTACAGTCGAGTACAGTACATCTTAAGAGAATGACAACTCTTTCCCGCGGCCCTCTGGTTAATTCCAGGCCTGGCAGTTAATGGGATTATCCCGACCGAATCCACCGTATCATTCCTGTAAGAGAGAGAGTCCTCTGTGCTCGGTGTAACGGCGGCCATACTGCCACCGCTGCTGCATGTGGCGAGGAAGAAAGATGAACAGGATGGAGAAGTGAGTCACGGATAGAAAAAAAAAAAAAAAGAAAAGAAAGGAAAAACTGCGAGGGACACTCTGTACTAATTTCCTACATTGCACTGTCTTGGAAATATGGATAGTGGGAGATAGAAAGAGATAGTAAAGTGTAGGAAAGAAAGATAAAGACAGTGTGAAATGGTAGTGTCGATGTAAATGCAAAATAAAGAGCTGGAGTGAAAAAGAGAAAGTAAAAGAGGAATTCATTGTGCGAACGAGATAGAGATGAAGATGGCAAGCGAGCAACTGAGCTTGAGAAATGAAAGAAATGAGAGAATGAGAAAGAGATCGTCTGTCTGGATGAAAGGACGAACGAGATGGGGACGGAAAAAGAAGGCGAGAAGAAATTAAAGTGAGAATGACAGGCAGAGATGGAGGAGGAGAGATTGCAGGAGAGGGATGGACTGTGTGAGGGAAAGAAAGAGATGTGGAGAAAGATAGTGAGCGAGCGACAGAGTCTGTGAATGAGAAAGAGACAGAAGTGTGACCAAGTCAACTTTGCTCGAGTCCCAAGTCTAAATGTAGATTACCAAGTCAAGTCCATGTCATTAAAGTCAAGTCTCAAGTCTAAATGTAGAACAGCAAGTCAAGTCAGAACAAATCAAGAGTCCAGTATCAATTTAATATCTTAAAGAAAACTAAATATCTAGGACTTTTCAATGCAATATGGTTTTAATAGGATAAAAACTTGGTAAGAGCATCATGAGTTTGATTTCTATAATCAGTTTCAACTTCAATAAATTCAATCATTCCATACAAATTCAGAAAACAGAATTTAAATTCAGTCGTCTGCTGGAACAAATCTCATCACTTTCAATCTAAGTCATTTACACAAACACAAGATCTCAAGTCAAGACTTTAGAAACCTTTTCAAGTCATCAGAGTACAAGTCAGAGTCAAGTCCCAAGTCACCAGAACCCAAGTCAAGTTAAGTCTCAAGCTATTAAAATTGTTACTCAGCTCTGACTGGAGTGCAAAGTCATGTGACTTGAGTCCCCACCTCTGGAAAGAAAGAGGGAGAGTGAAAGAGTTGGAGGCAAAGAATGATAACAGGAGGGAGATAAAGAGTGTTGAATGAAAAAGAGAAAGAGGTAGAGATGGAGAAAGATGGTGAGAGAATGAGAAGAGAGTATGTCTAAGCTAAAGAGGAGAAGAAATAAAGTGTGTAAATGAGAGAAAGACAGAGACAGAGCGACAGTGAGAGATGAAATCTGAAGCTAGAGAATATTTGAATGAAAAAGGGAAAGCCAGAAAGACATGGAGAAAGAGAATGAAGGAGAAAGGAGAGGGACTGTGTAAATGAGAGAGAGAAATACTGTATATAGAGAAGGATAGTAAGAAAGAAGGTGAGAATAGGTGAGAATAAGAGAAAGTATTTGAGGGACGGGACGTGCAGGAGGAGGCCAAACATCAACCCAAAGGACCCCACATTTTTCACAATATGACATAACAGCACAGTAAACAGCTTTGGAAACTGTTTTGAACTGAAATCATAAAGATATTTAGGTCCTGATTTCACAAAACAATGCAGGTAGCAGCTATGGATGACTATGTCTAAACTTTAATTTTGGTTCTATATTTAGATGGTTTTCAATGTCATATGAACATCTATTCAATGTCAAAATGTATGCTGGAAACAGAAAGAGAGAGTAGAAGAGTGTTTTCATTGGGAGATAAAAGACTGAAATAGATAAAGAGGGGAGAACAGGCTTGCCTGGTGTCCAGCCCATGAATCTCAGTCTTTTGCACTTTTTGAATTTGCATGGTGATTCATATCGGTCTGGTCAAGCCTATCCACTACGGATTCACTGACATAATTTCTCGTCCCGACCGATTGGCTGGTGTTAGTTGTCAGTTATCAAAATCTTTGACCAATCACAGCAGCAAAGCAGACTGATGTAATCTGGAAACGCCTCAGAGCGACAACAATCATGGCGGCGTTCACTTCCCAGCTTTTAAACAGCTGATTGTTCCTGTTTTAATTCATCAATGCCATTACATTATTATTTTTAAGGACTGATGAAATCTTTAAATCCAGCTTGCTGTCATCCAGTTCCTTTTGGTCGTTGTTGTCTCTCTGTTACGCTCGTCATAACTAGGTTTGTCCCGCCTACATCCACCATCCAATCAGGTTTGGTCGGACAGTATCTGTAATTAACTGCCGGTGGATAGGCTTGAGTGCAGACTGCTATGATTCGCCATGCAAATTTAAAAACTGAAAGACTGTGATTCATGGAGGCTGGACACCAGGCAAAGAAAAGATAGCAATGTGGAAGAGAGTGAATGAGTTTATAAAAGAGAGAAAACAAGCCTGTCCTGAACCCTGATGGATTCAGCAGGAATGAAGCCTGACACTGGAAGTGAAGACAGGCATATAGCAATTAACAAAGACCATTAAACACATCAAAAATTAAGCTTATGCATTACACTTCTGCATGTACCCTGGATAGGAGATGGAGAGCGGCCATATTGTATTCCATATTGCATGTAAAGTAGATGAGCACAATTCACAATCGTTCATAATTCAGAATCTTTTATCCCATAGATATACTGTATGTTTCCTTGCTTGCTCTTTGGTCCTGTGTGTGTGTGTGTGTGTGTGTGTGTGTGTGTGTGTTTCTATGTGTGTGTCTAATTATTGAGTACATGGTTCTTTTGACATACAGAAGGAGACATCATGAAAGCCTTTTAGTGGGACTTCTACAGTGGCTACCAGTCTAGCATGTTGGCTGGATGATGGTGGTGATGGGGGGCTATTAAAGTATTAATGTGGCTAGTACTGTGTTTATAATCAATTAACGACATGTTGGGGAGCATCATGTAAATAAAGGGTGTATATGCAAACTTCTATTCCCAAATGCTATAAATATATATATATATATATATATATTTTGATGAGATTTCCCTCTTTAATTGCCATTCAAGTTTGTCAGTCAGTTAGCTAACTTGCACTCTGAAAAACTATGGTTCTTTGGCTCCGCCCATTGAGGTTTAACTCCAACTGTAGGAGCCATTTCCAGAGTTTCTGTATATGAAAGACACCAAATTGGTCCAGTAGGGGTCACCATTGTGCTATGGGTCACTATATAGGTAGGAACCTTTGTTCAGGTAACAGGTGTTGCTGGACGGAGGAGCACATACAGTTTTTTGACCGCCAAGCCACGGCATATGAACGCTTTGTTTGTTGTATTGGTGAAATGTTGGCTTTATCATGGAGATTTATGCACACGTCGGTTATGGATTCTTGCCTTTAACATGTTGAAGACCACAACGGTGAGCAATAAAAAATCCCATCAAAGCAAGCAACAGAAGTTGGACTCTGTTATTTTCCTAGACACTACTAAGCGGTGTTAAGGCGTGCGCGTCAATTATTAGCCCGTCTATGCAGCCCCTCAGTGGCTTTAAGTTTAGGCTTAGCCGCTACATTCAAGTCAAAAAACTATGCTTAGTGACGCTGGAAGAGCTTCATCGCGTGCGGCAATAGATGTCAGTTCGACCGCTGCAGTTTCCAGCTGAGTGGACGCTGGAAACCGGACATCCAAACGCCGGTTATTCTACCCATTTGAGCCCGGCTGCTACATCCAGCTATCGGCGAGAGGACGCCGATGCCTGCTCCCGTTGGGAGCGTTCAGCACGTTTCATCCTTCGGATCAAGGCCATCCGCCAGTAGGACATCGGGAGCGGCTCTTCAAATGCCGGCAGAGGAGTCGTTCACCGGGATCATCACGGCGCCCAACGGGAGGTATGTGTAGCGCTACAAATTGCTATGAATGGCCATTCATGTTTGTGTGCACACAATGTTCGCTACGTATAGTGGCGTAAATCCAATGCATTGGTGGTCGAAAAGGGAGGACAATTGACTTTATTAACTTGGTAACGATCAAGCGTGCTTGGGGAAAAAACATTATGGATGCACGTGAAACTATGGACAGGCCCGTTGAGGCTATTGCGCAATCAGCGGAATCGAACAGTATCACGAATGACGCTGATACACAAAAGGACAAAGAAAAACGTGTTGTAAAATTAACTGCTAAAGCGTTTGCAGAAAAGCTGGAAAGGTTGCAAAATGCTAGGAAAGCTAAGCTAAATAAGGCTAGTAAGTTAAGAGAAAATATGCAAGGGCTTATGCAAAAAAGAGGTAAAAAATCAGAGGTACAATGTGCTCTTGATGATCTTGTCAATTTGTGTGATGAAGCAAAAGGTATTCATGGTTCTTTGATGGGTATGTTACCTGTTGATGAAAAAGAAAAGCATGACATATGGTTCAAAGCAAAAATGATATCTAATAATGAATTTATTTCTGATGTGGAAAGATGGGTATCATGTGCTGAACATGCATTTAAGGGTGACAATGATGATGATGGTATTAATCCAGAGGACAGTGTGTCAAATGTTGCCAGCAAACCCTCAAGCAGAAAGAGTTCACGTAGCGGAAATTCTAGCACTACTTCCTCTGCAAGAATCAAAGCAGAGGCGGACAGAGTTGCGTTGCTTGTTCGTGCAGCAGCTTTAAAGGAAAAGCATGCTTTGGAGGAACAAGAGCAACAGCTGAAAAGGAGAAGAGAACAGCTTGAGCTAGAATCCATGCTAGCTGCATCCACTGCTAAATTAGCAGTTCTACAGGCCTCTGACGTTCAAAGGTTTTCCAAAGCATCATCAAATGCAATGAATTCATACCTGGACAAAGAAAAAAGGGCAGCAACTTCAAACAGTCTCAACCCGATGGCAAAGGAGTACAAGCCTGTAAATCAGAGCAAAACACAGCAAAGTAAGGATTGGTCACTTCCAGCAAGTAACCCACCACCAACTGTTGAGCTGCCTCAGGGGGCTAGTCAGCAATGCACAGCTGGACCAAAGGAGTGGACTGATTCAGAAATGCAGAGTTGCCATCACAAGTCGCAAGTGGATGCACTGTCACAGCTTTTGGAACCCTCCCTATTCAATGCTCAGCCAGTGGATGAAAGGCATCTTGGAAACATTTGCACCATAATGCAAAGGCAAAATGAAATAACATCAGCCCTTGTCCAACAGCAACGTTTAATGTTATTGCCAGCAAGAGATATTCCATTATTTGATGGGGATCCTCTTCAATACATTTCCTTTAAACGAGCATTTGAGCAAGGAGTGGAGGAAAAGGTCAGCAGAGGTGATTGTTTATATTACCTGGAGCAGTTCACTAGAGGGCAGCCAAGGGAGCTGGTGCGTAGCTGCCAGCATATGGCTCCTGATCATGGCTATGATCAAGCAAAACAGCTATTGCAAGAACACTTTGGCAATGAATACAAAATTGCCACTGCATACATGGAAAAGGCTTTGGCTTGGCCTTCAATAAAGTCAGAAGACGTGAATGCATTACAAGCCTACTCTCTTTTTCTGCGGTCATGCTGTAACGTCATGGAGAATCTGCAGTACATGCAAGAATTGGACATGCCAAGCAACATGAGAGCAGTCATGTCTAACTTGCCA
The DNA here is from genome assembly GCF_046629955.1 of Centroberyx affinis. Taxonomy (NCBI): domain Eukaryota; kingdom Metazoa; phylum Chordata; class Actinopteri; order Beryciformes; family Berycidae; genus Centroberyx; species Centroberyx affinis. The sequence continues at coordinate 368,505 of NW_027281325.1, forward strand.
TTTAAACTGAGAGAGCGATGGAGAACCATTGCACATGGTATACTGGAAACATCTAAACGCAGAGCTCTGTTCAAAGATCTGGTTGCATTCATCGAAAAACATGTCAGAATCCTATCAGACCCTTTATTTGGCGACATTCGGGATATACCATCTGGAACAACTGGTTCAAAGGTTGTCAATAGGCTGAAGTCACAGCCAGGAAATAAATTTAAAGGAAACAGCTTCGCCACCACCATTGCACCTGTGCAATCAGTTGAGAACTCAAGAGACTTACCAGCACATGGCTCTACAGTGAAGTCAACTTGTGTTTGCTGTGCTCAAGGTCACTCATTGGAAGAATGTCAACATTTTAAAAGGAAGAAGCACAGAGATAAAATAGGCTTTCTAAAGGAGAAAGAGCTTTGCTTCGGCTGCTTATGTGCTGGGCACAGGAGTCGAGACTGCGATAAGCGTTTGACCTGCAGGATTTGTGGTCAAAACCATCCCAGTGTGCTTCATATTGACAACAGGGACAGAGCCAACACAGACACAGAACATTCCAAGGAGCTGGTAGCCTGTAATATCACAGCATCTCATAAAACCTGTGGTCATACAGGGGCCGGGAAGGATCGCTGTCTTCTCTCTATCCTACCAGTCCAAGTCAAGTCCATCAAAGGAGACCAGATAATACACACCTATGCATTTTTGGATCCTGGCAGTTCAGCCACTTTCTGTTCGGAGCATCTCATGCAAAGGCTCAATCTTGCTGGTAGACAAACCCGCTTTCTCCTACAAACCATGGGACAGGAAAAGGTTGTGCCAGCATATTCGTTGTCAGGCTTGGAAGTGTCTGGTTTGGAGACCAACCTCTTCTATAAGCTCCCAGAAGTCCTCACCCAGAAGAAAATGCCTGTAAGTACAGACAACATTATGACTGAAGGAGATTTGGCAAAATGGTCATACCTGTCAAAGGTACAAATTCCCAGCATAAAGGCTAACGTTGACCTGTTGATTGGAAGCAACGCTCCCAAGATGTTGGAACCTTGGGAGGTCATTAACAGCCGTGGGGAGGGCCCATATGCTATAAGAACAGCATTGGGATGGGTCATTAATGGTCCTTTGCAAGGAAATGACAGCAGCTTGGAAGCTGAGTTCCCTGCAGCAGTTGTCAACAGGATTTCTGTGTGTAGGTTGGAAGAAATGCTGAATATGCAGTACAACCATGATTTCAACGAGAGAGCTACGGAGGAGAAAGGGCTATCAAGAGAGGACATCAAGTTCATGGAGCTTGTGGAAAATTCTGCAACACTTGAAGAGGGTCATTACAGCCTGAAATTGCCCTTTAAGAAGGACAATGTATCTCTGCCCAACAACTTCTCTGTGGTGAAGCAAAGGTTACTTGGCCTGAAGAGGAAGTTCCTGAACAGTGAACAGTTGTATGAGGAGTACAAAACATGTCTCAACGAGGTGATTAGTAAGGGCTATGCAGAGCAAGTACCTACACAGCAGCTGGATCGTGGCAGTGGAAAGGTGTGGTATATTCCTCACCATGGTGTATATCATCCAAGGAAGAGGACTCTGCGGGTGGTATTTGACTGTGGTGCGGCATTCAAGGGTACATCATTAAACCATCAGCTCTTGCAAGGTCCCAACCTTACAAGTACATTGCTTGGAGTCCTCCTTAGATTCAGACAGGAACCTGTGGCAGTCATGGGCGACATACAAGCAATGTTCCATCAGGTCAAGGTTGCAGAGGAGGACAGAGACTTTCTGCGCTTTTTGTGGTGGCCAGAGGGAGATCTGACCAAGGAAGTGGCAGAGTTTCGTATGACTGTCCATCTGTTCGGTGCTGTGTCCTCTCCGAGTTGTGCTAGCTTCGCTCTGAGGAAAACGGCAGATGACAATCAATCCGACTTTCCAGCTGAAGTGATTCAAACAGTCAAGGAGAACTTTTACGTTGACGATTGTTTGAAGAGCATGGTCTCGGATGGGGAAGCTGCCCTCATGGTCAAAAATCTAATTGCTCTCTGTCAGAAGGGAGGTTTCACTCTGACAAAGTGGATCAGCAACAATCGCACCATGTTGCAAACTCTTCCTGAGGAACGCAGAGCTAAAGATTTGAATGCACTGAATCTGGATAGAGACAAACTTCCTGTAGAGAGAGCTCTTGGTTTGCAGTGGTGTGTTGAGACTGATGCATTTAAGTTCAAAATGGAGGTCCATCAAAAGTCTTGCACCAGACGTGGAATGCTGTCTGTGTCTAGTTCTGTGTATGACCCTCTGGGTTTTCTTGCACCAGTTGTGCTGCCTGCCAAGATTATGCTGCAAGAGCTTTGCAGAAGAAACTTTGGATGGGATGAGACCATACCCCAGGACATCTTGCATCAGTGGACAAGGTGGATGGAAGAGCTGGATATGCTGTCGGAGTTTAAGGTTGAAAGGTGCATTAAACCTAAGGGCTTTGGACATCCCAGACATGTTCAGCTTCATCACTTTTCGGATGCTAGTGAAGCAGGATATGGAGCCGTCACTTATCTCAGGATGCAGAATGACGGAAATGACATCCATGTTGCATTCCTGATGGGCAAGGCCAGAGTTACACCTTTAAAGACTGTTACTATTCCTCGCTTAGAGCTGACTGCTGCTGTCCTTGCTGTTCGCATCGACCTGATGCTGAAGGCAGAGCTGAAGCTCCAGTTACAAGAGTCAGTCTTTTGGACAGATAGCACTTCTGTGCTGAAGTACATAAGGAACGAGGACAAGCATTTCCATACCTTTGTGGCAAACAGGGTCGCGGCTATTAGAGGAGCCACCACAACTTCACAATGGCGGTATGTCAGCTCCAAGCAAAACCCAGCGGATGATGCATCCAGAGGAGTGAGGGTTGGAGACTTTGTTCATGACAACAGGTGGATTGAGGGTCCAAAGTTTTTGTGTAAACCAGAAGGGGACTGGCCAGCAAATGTGGTAGAGACTGCGATGGAAGCAGATGACTTGGAGGTCAAGAAGGAAGCCATGGTGAATGTTGTTAATGTGGAGGGCTCACCTGATGCCACTAGTCGGCTAATGGCCTACTTCTCAAATTGGATGAAGCTCAAGGTAGCAGTTGCCTGGTTCCTTAAGCTGAAAAATACTCTTTTGGAAAGGAGTCACAGGAGGAGGGAGTCGGAGGCGTCTGATGCCAGCAGGCAGAGACTAGACAATAGTGTCATGCGGCAAGACAAGCAAGGGGTTAAAGACAGGCCAGGAGGACAGGCTTTGTCTACAAATGATCTTTTGGAGGCCGAGCTTGCTATCATTCGGTACTGTCAGCAGCAAAGATTTGCAGAAGAGATTGCTACGTTGTCATCTGGGAAAGCTACAGTGAGCAGACAGAGTATTATCTACAGGTTGGATCCATATTTGGATAATGGGCTCCTGAGAGTTGGAGGGCGGTTGACTAAAGGCTCCTTGCCGGAGGAAACTAAACATCCACTCATCCTCTCCAAAGATCAACATGTAGCCACTCTCATCCTCAAGCACATTCACAAACAGCTTGGCCATAGTGGTCGCAACCACACGCTGTCTACGCTGAGGCGGAAGTACTGGGTCACAAGTGCCAACTCAGCTGTGAGGAGAATCATAACAGAATGTTGCTTTTGTAGGAGGTATAATGGAAGAATGATGGAGCAAAAGATGGCAGGTTTGCCAAAGGAAAGGATTCTTCCTGATTATCCACCATTTACCAATGTGGGAGTCGACTATTTTGGACCGATTGTAGTGAGGAAAGGACGAGGCACAGTCAAGCGCTATGGAGTGATATTCACCTGTCTGGCAAGCAGAGCAGTCCATCTGGAAGTGGCTAACTCTTTGGATACAGATGCATGCATCAATGCTTTGCGCCGTTTCATCTGTAGGAGAGGTCAAGTTGTACACATTCAATCTGACAATGGGACCAACTTCAAAGGAGCAGAGAGAGAACTAAAGGAGGCACTCGCATCATGGAATCATACACGGATTCAAGGAGTTTTGCAGCAAAATGGAGTCAAGTGGAGTTTCAATCCTCCAGCAGGGTCACATCATGGTGGTGTTTGGGAGCGTGTAATCCGCATGGTGAGAAGGATTCTAAGTTCAGTTCTTCAACAACAGACACTGGATGACGATGGACTTCATACAGTTATGTGCGAAGCTGAAGCCATTTTAAATGATCGGCCTATCACCAAACTCTCTGAAGATCCAAATGATCTGGAGCCACTTACTCCCAACCATATCCTGCTTATGAAAGGAAGACCATCCTTACCACCTGGATTGTTTGAGCCACATGACCTGTACGTAAAACGAAGATGGAAACAAGTTCAGTATATTTCTGACCTTTTTTGGAAACGATGGGTACGGGAATACCTACCTTTGCTGCAGGAGAGGCAAAAATGGAACCAAAAACGGAGAAATCTACAGCCTGGAGATATTGTGGTCATAATGGATCCGACTGCCCCACGAGGCTCCTGGCCACTTGGAAGAGTCTTGGAGGCTTTCCATGATAAGAAAGGACTTGTGCGCTCAGTGCGTCTGCAGACAAGGTCTAATGTCGTTGAACGGCCTGTGACTAAACTTTGCCTGCTACATGAGGCTGCAGGTTAGCAGGTCATCCCAAATATTCTGTGTATGTGGAATATGTGAGACTAAAGTGTGTGGTAAAATTGTACTCATCTTTGTATTATTTTGATTATGGCTCCTTAATTTGTACTTGTTAGAATTGTTATGTCTGTTAGTCATTACAATTAGGGGCCGGTGTGTAGGAGCCATTTCCAGAGTTTCTGTATATGAAAGACACCAAATTGGTCCAGTAGGGGTCACCATTGTGCTATGGGTCACTATATAGGTAGGAACCTTTGTTCAGGTAACAGGTGTTGCTGGACGGAGGAGCACATACAGTTTTTTGACCGCCAAGCCACGGCATATGAACGCTTTGTTTGTTGTATTGGTGAAATGTTGGCTTTATCATGGAGATTTATGCACACGTCGGTTATGGATTCTTGCCTTTAACATGTTGAAGACCACAACGGTGAGCAATAAAAAATCCCATCAAAGCAAGCAACAGAAGTTGGACTCTGTTATTTTCCTAGACACTACTAAGCGGTGTTAAGGCGTGCGCGTCAATTATTAGCCCGTCTATGCAGCCCCTCAGTGGCTTTAAGTTTAGGCTTAGCCGCTACACCAACCAATGAGATTATTTCTGCCTCGACAGCAGCTCTGCCTCCAAGAAATGTTGGTAGGATTAAAACTCTTGTCTGTGAAAAGCAATTTGGCAGCTCAGTAGCTGGGCTATACATTGTATAATATCAATATCGTGTTATGAGACTAGATAACTTCTGGGATTTCGGTTATCGTAATATCGTGAAATAACTTACATTTCCTTTTTTTTTCTTTTTTTTTTTACAATTTTACATTCCTGGTCTTAAAGGCTGCGTTACAATGATTGGCTTTACCTGCTCATTATATCCACATTACTTATTACTGATTACTGATTACTAATGATTATTAGCCTATTAATTTAAAATTTGTTCTTGTGTGTAAATATCTTATGAAAGCACGAATACTCATACTCAAAATATCATCGCATTATCGATATGGAGGTATGCGGCCTAAAATGTTGTGATATTTGAATTTGTCAATATCGCCCAGCCCTAGCTCCCAGTGGCCAACAAGAGAACTCACTGGTTGTACTGGGCAGCTCCCAGGTGTGAGTGAGTGAAACCATGTGATCCAGCATGTGGTCCAGTAAAAGATGACCCCCCCCCCCCCCCCCCCCCCCTCCCTGCTGACAGTCTCCAGGACCGTCCAGATGAAGTCACCACCACTACTTTGCTCCCGCCTCCTCACACGCTGACTCATCATAATCAGCATGTCTGTGACTCATCACATTAACATGACTGGTTGGCTCGGTGATAACACTAAAAGCCAATGATTCAGTGTTATTAATCATCATCAACAGTGCAATATTTATTTTAGCTGTAATAACCTCACCGCCAGTTCTCCCCATAAAATGAATTTGAAAGAAGACACAATCCATTCTGCTTTTATCTCTGGTAAAGATCACACACAATAAATCATCTACCTGTTCACAATGAAACTGAGATATGATCAATCATCAATCATGATTAGATCTCATCGATAAGTAGTGGGATGAGTGAGGAAAGTGCATTTGTATGTGTTTTATGTGTGTGTTTGTCTGTGTGCGTGTCTGTGCCTGTCTGAGTCCTAGAAAGGAAAGGTGTGAGGGAAAGAGGCTGCCCTTGGTGGGAAATCACACTTCAAACTTGTTGCTACAAGTTTGAAATGTTGTTACAAATTGAAAGGGTCAGCAACAGAGAGCTGTGTGTACGTGTGTGCCAGGCTGTTGAGAACAATAGTGTGTTTTGACCCAGTGGACTTTTGTTGCACCTGGGGCATATGATGTACCTGTGTGGATAGGTGTTGTTGCGCGCACACACACACACACACACACACACACACACAGTGTCAGTCCCCATCCTTTGCCCTGCCTCCAGGTAGTGTGACCAGTCAGTGAAAGTGACACTGTGCCTGCTTCAGGGAGGGAGAGGTGTCATACTCCTTATTATGATTCACAATGTGTGTGTGTGTGTGTGTGTGTGTGTGTGTGTGTGTGTGTGCGTGTGTGTGTGTGGACCATTTGGTAAGTGCGAATGTGTGTTAATGTGTATGATAGAGAGGGAAAGAGAAATAGAGCAGGAGAAGGAGGGAGACACTACATGTGCTCTTTCTATAAGTCTCCCCTTCATGTGTCTATGTATGATATGATTTATAAGTAATGTAATGTGCTATTTGGTTTGTTAATCTAATTCACACACAAGTATAATATCATCATATTGCATTCACCTGGGGATGACCACACACAAACACACACACACACACACACACACACACACACCTCATTAGAGTGCATGTTTATTAGCTTTCCTGCAAGCTGAGCAGGGGTGAAACCCACCCAGATACTGTTCATTGGTTTTCATAATTGGTTGGTTAATTAATGCTGGCAGCTGAGTATTGGCAATATACATTCATAACAATTTTCTTTCTGTTAATTGCACCTGATGTAAAGGATATGTCAGCGGGCAAAGAGAAAGAGTGACAGGCCGAGAAATACATAGGGAGAAGGAGTTGAAAGGTGAATCTCTCACACAGGTCAATCCTAAACCTAACTGTTTGAGTCAGTGTGTTTCAGGAGTAGATATATCTATGTATTGGCAACATAGTAATGGAGGAAAATATTGTGTTTACAGATGATATGGCCTAGTGGGAGCGTGTTCATGGAAACCAGTAGTGTTGTAGTCGAGACCACCTAAACCGAGACCGAGTCAAGACCAAGACCAGAGCGTATCAAGTCCGAGTCAAGACCAAGACTTTGAGGGGGCGAGACCGAGTCAAGACCAAGACCGAAGGGGGGCGAGACCGAGTCAAGACCGAGACCAGACCAATGCGAGTCCATTTTCAAGACCATGTAATCAGAGTGATGGCTCAACATTTACACCATTTCTCTGCTAAAATTCAAAAAGAAAGAAAGCATTATTTAGGAATTTAAGTAAAATACAAATGGATGTACAGTATGTACTCAGTGACAGAAGGCAATCCTTTGAAACATTGCAATTCGATTTCACTGACCTTTGGAAAGGCTCAAGACAGTGGGCAGAATGAAACAGAAGTGTTAAAACACCCTGAGCAGATAGCTTAACTAAAACATTCAAAATTATTATCAGGTTATAGCTGACCCTTGCTTTTATGTCACAATGTATAATTATTTTGATTCCTGAAATGAGAAGAAACATAAACTTACTGTCATGTATAGGCAACAAGTTGTTTTTATGTTATAGTGTTTTGACTTTGACCAATGTGACAACTTGCCCCGCTCTCCCCTACTCAATCTGCCAGAGCCCCGCTGTGCAGACGAAAGTGAAACTTAAAATTCCACAATTTACTCTCCTGTGTTAGTAACGGTATAAACAGTAACCTGATAACACGTCTTCTGCTGCACTACAGACTTTAACGGTAACGTTATTACCTTGTGGAATTTAAGCCTAACATTAGTGAAATTATAATTTAACCGATAACTGTGTCGCAATGCTTTAATGCACCGCATTGAATTGAACGTGCCATGTGCCTGTATGGAATCGGTGCTTGTTCTTAGAACTGTTTTGCAAAACTCTCTGTGATTTCTGTAGGCAAATTGTATTATCTCATTCTCTCCTCCTCAGCCACACATGGAGCTCTCTCCCCCTGTATCCTGCGTTCTCTTTCTTGGCGCAGCTCAGAGGGGGGTGAGTGAGGGTGGCGAGTGAGGGTGGCAGCGGTTAATGGTTAATAAACTTTCAAACTTAAAATAAGTCAAGTTATCGGTTGCAATTTGAAGGGGAAAGTTTTATATCCAATCACAGTAAAAATAAATAAATCAGACCAATGCACCGGCAGGTAATGATGATACTGCACTTGTGGTCTCGACTGGTCTTGAAATAAAATTCCGAGTCCTCTTTGTCCGAGACCGAGTCAAGACCGAGTAAAAATGCAGTCGAGTCCGAGACGAGACCGAGACCATCACAATGTGGTCTTAAGACCGGTCTCGAGACCAAGACCGATCTCGAGTACTACAACACTAGAAACCAGTGAAGAAATGCCAGAATTGGAGCGATGTGATTTTGTCAGTTATCACCAGTTAAAAGTCCTGGCTGCAGCAACAAGCTGGAGCCATAAAAGAGCCTTTTGTTTGATGCCTGAATGAAGAGAGTTGCCTCAACATGAGGAGATAAAAGCATGGATGACTTTCTCAAGATTAGTAACTGATAGAAATGCAAGACACCCTTTACCTGTTCATCAAATCTTAATTCAAAATGTAATTCAAAAATTTGTCAGAGAATTTTTGGCATCTGGCCTCATATTGGCTGACAGAGAAAGACTTGTTTGAATTTCATTCGTTTTCATTTAGCTGCAGAAAATGTTGTATCATCCAGCACTGTATATCACGGAGGCTTTCCTGAGAGTGGGTGAGAGTCACTGGGTTTCAGTGGTAGATACAGTATGTGATCTGTGTAGTGACGACATAGCAATGAAATAATGGAAAAATTGAGTTTAAAGTAAGGCATGATGAAAAAGAGTTTCCTGTTGTGATGGAGAATGTTCTATGTGAAAGGTATGAGTTGAACAGTATGTACTCTGTCCTTGATGCCAACACAATGTGAAGGATTTACACTGTCATCGAACTTTCACCCGTATCTGCTGCATTCATCACTCTTCAGTCAACAGTCGTCAGTTACTAACAAGAACAGTCTCTGTACTATGCATTGCTCCAAACCACAATGGGAATAAATGTTGTTTTGATTCATAAACACCATCAGTTGGCTTGAAACAACTTTCTCTTAAACCTTATATATAAGTGTATGAAGTGAGATCACTGCCACAAGTTGAACGGTTGAAACTGAAAGTTATAAGATCAACTTTGAGTCTGTGCAGGAAAAACTGATTTGTTTTTAAAACCCTTAATGCAACTGTCAACACTAAGACGTTGTTTAACTAAACAGTTAATTTCATGCACAAAATGCAGTCAAGCTTTCAGAACAACGAAGACATGTCCCACAGTTGATTAAGTCAACCAAAACAGCAGATAATGTAATCTGCTGCCAGTATTCCATGTAATCTATCACACACTAACTCAGTACCTCATTGAGCCTTTGTGCTATGTGGATGTTTGGATGATAGTATGCTGTAGATAATTTGCTTATTTTACTTTTGCTTGTAAAACAGCATGGGGCCTCTTGTTTTACTATACTGAAGGAAATAGTTA